>NC_062275.1:32226588-32530105 GCF_916048215.2 Malus sylvestris
TAGTTTGAATGAAAATCCTAATTGCGTGTTAGATTCTGATGTCGATGTTCTGAACATGCTGATGGTTCTTGATGTTGTTGGGAGATCGATTGTAGAAATATTGGTTATAGATAAATGTGATGGTTCCATAGTTCAGTTACCTATGGAAAGCACATCTTCTTCTTGTTGTACATTAGACTCTATGATTGTTTCTAGTGAAAATGATCATTTAGGAAAGTATGGTTCTTACGGTGTGCACAATTATATGTCATGTGAATGGGACAATTACATAGAATCTGAGGGGCAAGTCTTTAGGGGAGGTTGTGTTGATTTCCGATATAAGTTGAAGAAGTTTTCTGTTGAATGTGGTTTTGATTTGAAGTATTTGAAGAATGATAAGAATTGCATTAGTGCAGAATGTTCTAGGAAGGAATCTGATGGCTGTCTTTGGTGTGTGTATGCATCCAAGTGTGATATTAATAACTTTTTTTATTATTCGTAAGTTGCATAATCTGCATACATGCAAGGGTATGATTCGAAAGAAGAAAAACAAAGTTGTTGGCCGACAGTTTGTTGCTTCTCTCATCAAGGATAAGGTTCAGTCAAATCCTTTTATTAAACTGAAGGAGATCATTTCAAATTTAAAACAGTTTTATGGATTAGATATCGATTATTCTACTGCCTATTTTGGCAAACAGAGGGCAGTTTTTGAGTTAAATGGTGATGATGTTGATGCTTACAAGTTCTTGCCTTGGTATGTTAAATCTGCTCGTTCAAGCAATTCTGGATCTGTTTTTGAGCTTGAAGTTGTACCGGAGAGCAATAGATTTCTTCGTTTGTTTATTGCTTATGATGCATGGATAAAAGGTTTCATGTTTTGTCGCCTGATGTTATTTATTGATGGTACTTTTATCAAGAGCAAATACAAGGGAACACTTTTGTCTTGCTGTACAAAAAATGGTAACGATGGTGAGTTAATAATTTCAGACTTTTATATTGGATATTATTTGTTTATGTTTTCTTACTGTGCAAAAGAAATATATCCAGAACTAGTTGAAGAACAGTTTAAGAAATAGTTCAATCAGTCTCATAAATAGGTGATACTTTGACTGTATCTGTTTTTTTTTTTTTTTTTGTGCATTGGTCTTTGATTTTATGTTCAAATAAAGAAAAAAGGTTGCAGAAGTAGTTCAAACAGAGTATACTAAATAGTTCAATTACAGTTTTAGAAGTAGTTGACATTTGACAGTGCATTTTCACTTATGCTGTGCAGAAATTTTTGAGGTTGCTTATGCTATTGTTGATTCAGAAACGATAGCAAATTGGAGATGATTCTTAGCAATATTATCTGATATATTGAGGCCTCAAGGAAGGGTGATCACATTTATGTAGGATAGACATGATGGTATTTTGAAGAGCATTCGAGAATTCTTTCCCGAGTGTCCACATTCATTTTGTATTGTTCATTTGAAACAGAATGTGAGTACTTTATTTCCAAAGGTTGCTGGTGAAGGACTAAAGAAGAAAATGATGAATTTGTTGGCAAATTGTGCGTACGCATGTACCCCATCTGATTTTGATGATTGCATGGCTGAATTCAAGGATAATGGGCAAGGGCATGTGAAGAATTTTTTGTGTGATTTGCCAAAAGAGAACTATGCTATTGCCCATTTTCCTGGTAAGAGATGGGGATCGATGAGCAATGCACTTTCAGAATCTTTTAACGCCATGGTGTCGAATAGTCAATGTATGCCACTTGTGGATCTTCTTGAAGACATTAGAGTTCGGTTGATGGGTAGTATGGCTGAGAAAAGAATATTTGGTTAGAATATTCATACGATTTTGTGTCCAAAGAAAGAAAATGAGATGAAGTTGATGTTGAAGGAGGGCATGCATTGGAGGATTAGTCGTTCTGATGCGGATGTTTTTGAAGTTAGGACGGAGTGGAATCGGTTTATTGTTTGTCTGGATGGTAGGACATGTTCTTGTGTGCAATGGCAGCATAATTGTTTCCCATATTCTCATGCTTTGCAGGTGTTGCAACATGGTAATCGTGATGTTTTTGATTATGTTGATGATTACTGGAAAGCAAGCTTTTATCGGAACACATATCAATTTGTCATGCATCCATTTTCAGATTTGGAAAAGCCGAATGTTGATACTATCATAAATGGTGTGAGGCCTCCAATTACAAAGATTCCGTTTGGAAGACCAAAGAAAACTAGGATCAAATCTGCTGGGGAAATTAGTGGGAGTAAGAAGACTGTCACTTGTAGTAGGTGTGGTCGTTTGGGACATAACAAGGTTTCATGTAAAGTTGTTATACAAGAGGGTTGATTTTTTTTTTTTGTTTTGAGAGATGGGAGTTTTTAGTGATATGTAACAGATTTTCATTTTGGATATTTTTTTTATTTTGTTTCAATTGGTGTTTGGGAGTATGTAATTGTTGATTTGGAATTATGTTCGAGTAATAAATATGAATTCAATGTTTTAGTATTTCCAGTTTTACAAAACAGTATGTTGAGTTTGATAAATAGTTCAGTTTGATAAATAGTTGAGTTTGATAAACAGTGAATACATATCTATGTTTATGGCTTTGTGGTTTCAATATTTGTTTTCTAGGTTGTATGTAAGTTTGTGTGTTGCATTTTGTAGGAGGCAAGTATGTTGGTTTTCATTCTTGATCTAGTTAATATTCCATTTTAGGTAAGAGAAAATGAAAAAAAAACCACACTACTTATGAAAGTGAAGTAGAAAACCACACTTTGTTACCAAAGCAAACTGAACTATATATCAAAATGAATTATTTATGATAGTGAACTAGAAAACCACTTTTTTATCAAAGCAAACTGAATCATTTAGCAAACTGAACTATTTATCAAATTGAACTAGAAACCCACACTTTTTAACAAAGCAAACTGAACTATTTATCAAAATAGATTAAAATTTAGATTAAGTCATGAAACATATATATATATATATATATATATATATATATATTTAGAGTTGTGTCAAACATGTTTGACAATGACATTTGTAAATCATAGCAAAAGTAAGCTTGAACATGTAAGTATTGCTTCAGTTAGACCAATACTTTCCACCATCTCTCAGATTTTCATCTTGAACCTTAAAAAGTACATCCACATCAAAATTACATATAACGCGTATTTTTTATTTTTTATTATAATGTCCAATGCTTGTAAGTTGTTGTGAGATTTCGATATATGCTTCTTGTTCCTTTGTCCAGCTGAAATCATGGTTCATCAAATCCACGAGGATATCTTTCCTTGCTTTCATTACTTGATAATCTTTGATACGTCCTTGAACCTTCCGGTTAGTTGATAGTTGGTCAATGAAGCTCATCATGTATAAGCCGCAATCTAATCTGATTTACAAAGAAATTCATGGAATGATTATGAGTATTAAAATGAAATGAAGTGTGTGGTACAAACTATTTCTATAACTATATCAAATTATTCATATTGTTTCTGAAACTGCAGTAAGCACAAACTATACATATATATAACTAAAATGCTTTTAATTTTATAACGTACAATGTTGGTTTTTGTTGTGCACAGGTTCTGTCTTCTTTGACTTGGAATTCAAAGTCACTTTTGATGGAATTGATTTTCTTCATTGTGGCTTGAGTTGAATCCATAGCATTTGAATTGCTTGTTGATTTTCTTGCTTTATCAAGCCAATATTGAACAAAGTGGCCCTGCAAAAATTTATAATGTAATAATAAGATGCTTGTTTTCTATAAATATGACAGAGTTTTTGGTTGTGCGTTTTTGCTTACCACTATTTCTGCATTTTCTTAGTAGCAATCAAAGTCCATATCTTCATCTGTTGTGCTTTGTCGAAGAGAATTCTAGTGAATCATTTCTGCATTTTTTGTGTCCAAAACTACTAAGGAGAAATAGTTGTAATGAAACAATGGGAAGAAAATATTTGATATTTTTCCATATTGGTCCATCAATTGGTTGTAGAGCCTTTCCTTGTTTTGCAGAGTTGTTTCAATGCTTTGTTCATTAATGTTGTGCTGTTGAAAATGAAAATCATCAAACATCATAATTATAGATTAATTGTTCTAATTTTTATATGTATATGTAAATAATTTTTTGCAGAATATTAGTTGTTTTGTTTACTCACAAAGATTGTTGTGGAGACATAGAAGTTCTTTTGTTTCGTGATATTCTCTTTTTCTCTTTTCAGGTAGCAGAAAGAATCAACAATCTGAGTTGATGTAGGTCCATTTGCCATCAAACTGTGCAGCTTCTTTCAACACCATTATTCTGTAATAGTTAAAATCTGTAGTTTCAGCCGTCCAGTATTCATCGCTGCAGGACAGTGCAAAAATATTAGTTATACAATAATTCGTCAGTGCTTATAAAGTTATGGGAGTATAAAAAAACTTCAGTTAAGAGTTTTGTTTTGTATTACTTACATGTTGTCTATTGACCAGAATTGAGTTATTTTTCTTCTATCATCTGGTTTCAGCATCTTGTACACTTGAAGTTGTGTCCAATTCACACTGCTGTCTATGTGATTTGTTGCTGGAAGGTCATCCGGTTGTGAAGAAGACTCATCTTTTAAATCCAGGTTGAATGATGGAATTTCACCCAAGACTTTCTTTCAGTTTTTTGTCGTTGGCTTTGTTGCTTTTTGGCTGAATGTTTGCTTTTTGACTTGTAGATCATTCTTGTTGAGAGCATTGTTGCTTTTTAGAGCTTCAATATCTGTTTCTTATTCTCTTTCTTTTGCCATTGGTGAAATATTTTTGTCCGGTAATGTGTCAATTCTGTCACTATGCTCATTTGTTTGTTGTATTGCCTCTTTTTGCACTATTGCTTCTTCAATTTGTTGCTTGTTTGATTCTGAAACTGGTTTGGCATTTTCTTTTTTCTTTTTCTTTGGAATTGGTTTGTCATTTTCCTTTTTCTTTCTCTTGATTGCTGTTGGTGGTTGGAGTGTTTGGCATCTTTTCTTTTGCATCCTTGATTCACAATTGTTTTGTTCTTTAGGTTGTGTCTCCCTCTTCCTCTGCCTTTGTAGTGGTTGTTTTTTATTGCACCTTTTTCTTTGCAATTTGCATTGGTTCTCCAACTTCTTCTTCAGTAGTGGTGTCAATCTGTAGATGATTGTCTCCTTCTTCGTACGTGATCTGTTTTCTATTTTTCCAAGCATTTTCCTTTGTTCTGTCCTCTTTGTTGTTTTGGATATCATTTTGACATTGGCTTTGGTTGAGTTTGACATTTGTACAGTTATTCTAATTGAAACCATCTGTCAATATAGTTTTTATTAGAATGCAACTTGATCGTAAACAAATAAAAATCAGTATGAGTACACAATTATATTTGAAACATACCAAGGTGAATTATTATTTATGGAAATAGAAAACATTTTTATAACTGCATAAATCTTTATAAGATTCATATAACTAAATAAATTAGAAATAAAAATGTACAATAGGAGGTGTATTATGTGTAAGATCTGGAAAAATTGCAATTCTATTTATAAATGAAGCAATTGTAAACTGTTTTGTAAACACTGTTTATTAAACTTTAAAAAACACAAACTATTTACTGAATGTACAAATTATTAACAGGCAATCACACTAGTTCGTGCAATAGCGTAATATATGTTTATACTACTTGTTCGTGAATACATCCCAGATTTTACTATTTCTGTACCTTTCACTTCTATTTACAAATGAAGCAAATTGTAAACTATTTCGTAAACAATGTTTATTAAACTTAAAAATCGTGAACTATTTTACTCAAATGTAAAAATTACAAACAAAGAATCACACTAGTTCGTGTAATAGCATAATGTATGTTTATATATTGAACGATTAGCTAGTAAATAGTATTTTTTTGGGTGGATCTGTGATGGATTCGTACTGATAGTAAATAACAAAATAAATTTAAGCAAATAGTATAATCTGGGTTTTGTTTAAGTTGATGCATGTTATTCTATATGCTTGATTCCAATAGATGTTTGTTATATAAACAATGAACCGTATGATTTTGTGAAACATGTTGAGAAAAATTGTAAGATTGTTACCTTTTGTTTATTTTCTTGGTATTTCTGCGACCAAGTTGCTCAGCGAAGTTGAAATTTGCATGAATTCGTCCGTAAAAGAACTGGAATGATGTACGAAATCGGGAAATGAGGATTGATGATTTGAGCTGGGGGTTGGGTTTCTGGTTTTTTTTATAGTGCATGTAGTTTCTTCATCGTGAATGGCTTATCTGTGCGTGAAAATGGGAGTTGGTGTTAGGGAGAGAAAGTGAAGTTAGTGCGAGAGTGAAATGATGATTTTTGCTGGGCGTTAATTATGCGTGAAGGATGGGAAATTTGGGTGCTGATTTGGAATTGAAAAAAAAAAAAAAAGCTGTTATTTTTCATTTTTTAGATATAGTGTGTACATGTATTTCAGAAACAGTTTAAGTTATCTAGTTTTTTGTTTTGCATAAATTTATCTAATTTGGTAACTATATTCTTTGGATAATAAAAGGGAACTTTAACAAAAAAGGAAGTTTCAAAATGTAAGCATGTGAAATTTTTTAGTATAGTTCTCATTCTTATAAGTTATAACTCAAAGAATCAGGTATGTGAAGTTGATTGGCTTCATACTAAAATTCTTTTTCATTTTTATATGGTTTCTTTAGATGAGTAATGGTATTAGGCCCCCTAGGGAAAAAAAATTATAAAACGTACACAAGTATGGGATGGGCACCAGCATACAAGCCCACCTGAGCTTGGGGTTTTGTATGTAGATGTACATTGATATAAAACGTAATTTGTAAAACTCAAGCTAATGTAATAAAATCCTCATCAGGAATGTCATCATATTGACCATGTTTATTTTGTTGTCTTCTGTCTTCAAGTATCTTCTTTAGTCCATTTGCATAATTATTCTCGTGATTCATAAGTGTAGTTGTAATTTGAGCTCTTTTGGCAAATACTTCTTCCTTCTCAAAGGTGGCTTCTATTGGTTTGCCTTCTTGCATTTGGGTTGCAAATTGAATGACAAATATGCCACAATCCAATCTGTATTTTTTTTTTTGGAAAAACAAATAAGTATGACAGATAATGAGATCATATTATAACATTCGATGACATATTAAAAGTGAAAAATGAAACTATTTCTTGTTCGTAACACTGTTATGCAAACTGGAACTATATCTGAAACTATATTATGACACTATTTTGCAAAGTCTAAATTTATAGTATAGTTTCGTAGAATTATTTTGTTTTCTGTTTTCTGTTTTCTGTGTCTTATTTCAATATATTTGTAGTTTTTTTTTTTTAACCAAAGATAGAGATATATTAAATACGAATGGAAATGTTTACATCCTGCGCAAGAACATTAAACAGAAATTCAGGGCCAACATGGTCCCAGACAAAGTCCTTGCCTTCCTTAAAGACAAACTTAGCCACAGAGTGAGCGGCACGATTTCGCTCCCTAGGCACAAAGCCAAACGTCACAGACGTTAGTCTTCGGGCTAGTACCTCAATATCGCCAAGAATGCATTCAAAGCTACAGTTAGGGGCAGTCCCCTTATTGATCATCAGAATGACAGTTTTTGCATCTGCTTCCACAAAGACATTCTCAAATCCGTATTCAGTACAGTATTGCAAACCTGTACGGATAGCATGTGCCTCTGCAGCAGCCGCGCAGTGGAAAGTGCTGGTGCCCGAGCCTCCCGCCGCATGGAGAATGCCAGCGAAATCTCTGATAACCCATCCTGCTCCGGCTCTGAAGGACGCACTGCACCAGGACGCGTCGGTATTGAGCTTGAAAGTTCCAAACTGCGGCTTTTCCCAGAGAACAAGCATCATCGGAGGAGATTTTAGGGGCCGTACTGCACCCTCATCCAGAGAACCATGATTCATAGCTTCCCTGTACTCACCGATGTTCTTCCTCCAAACAGTTAGGATTTCATTTGGTTGGCAGTGTGACCCTTTGAACACCACATCATTTCTGTTTTTCCATATCCGCCAAAGCCCAAACGCAAATTCTTGCATGATAGCCTCTGCGTCCTCTCTATCTTTAATACTAGTGCAGAAGATATTCCAGCTAGCCCAAACGCAAATTTTTCCATATATTTGTAGTTAGATGACATATAATTACTGAAAAAAATGGACTATTTGTTGATTTGTAATACTGTTTCGTAAAGTGTAAAGAGTGAAAAATCAACTATTTCTGAAACTTCTTATGACATTATTTTGCAAACTGCATACTATTTTTCAAGTATGAGTCTTGTGTTTGTATATATGAAATTCATGGTCCTTCTTATGTGTTTGAATGTATAAATTTGATTGAAAAATACACATTTGTTAATCTTACTTGGTTTGCAAATTGAATGACAAATATGCCATAATCTAATATGCATTTTTTTTTTGGAAAAACAAATAAGTATGATGGATAATGAGATCATATTATAACATTCGATGACATATTAAAAGTGAAAATGAAACTATTTCTTGTTCGTAACACTGTTATGCAAACTGGAACTATATCTGAAACTATATTATGACACTATTTTGCAAAGTCTAAATTTATAGTATATTTTCCTAGAATGATTTTGTTTTCTGTCTCATTTCCATATATTTGTGGTTAGATGACATATAATTACTGAAAAAATGAACTATTTGTTGATTTGTAATACTGTTTTGTAAAGTGTAAAGAGTGAAAAATCAACTATTTCTGAAACTTCTTATGACATTATTTTGCAAACTGCAAACTATTTTTTCAAGTATGAGTCTTGTGTTTGTATATATGATTTTCATGGTCCTTCTTATGTGTTTGAATGTATAAATTTGATTGAAAAATATAGAGATCAACTTGTCGTTTGTACTTACGAGTCCTCATTTTGTTGTGCGCAAGTTAAGCATCTTTGAATATCTATTGTGAGGTTGCTGTCTCCTTTGAAATCTTTGTAAAATGCTTCTATTTTTTCTCTCTGCCAAAAAAAAAAAAAAAAAAAAACATAAAAAAAAAAAACAACAAAAAAAGAAATTGAACATCTTGTTGGCAGTCTCTTTTCCTTGCTTTTCAAGATCCTTGATAGTTGGAGTTTGCATTTGAACATCTTGTTGAACTCCGAAGGTTCCTTTTGTAGTGGCAGTGTCTTTTCCTTCATGTTCTTGATCCTCCTCATTTTCATCTGGATCATGATCAGTTGCATGCCTTTGTTTTGGATCCTCCATAGCCACATCATTTTCAGTTGCATTCTCTTGAACTGGATCCTCAGTAGCAGTATCCTTATCATGTGTATGCTCTTCAACTTGATCATCATTATCTGGATCTTCTTTAGGTGGTTCATCCTCCTCTGGATCTTCCTTGGTTGAAGCATTTAGATCTGGTACTATTGCTTGATTTTCCAGTAGCTTCTTCTTCAAACTTCCAATTTCATCCAGAAGTTTATTTACTTTCATAGAAGCTGCTGTGTTCTTTAATTGCAACTGTATCATTTCAAAATTCATTGAACTAATCTTCTGCTTGTTCTCATGTCGTTCTTGCAGAAGCTTTTCAATGTTTCTGTTGAGGGCTCCAGTTGTTTGATTCATTACAATTGAATCTGTGTGTAGTTTGTCGAGTGCATATATCATCATGTGACTGAGGACTAGATACCTCTTTTGATCCATGCTCGTACATTTTTAAACTTTTCAAAATCTTCCACACCTAATGTGTTA
Source organism: Malus sylvestris (assembly GCF_916048215.2). Taxonomy (NCBI): domain Eukaryota; kingdom Viridiplantae; phylum Streptophyta; class Magnoliopsida; order Rosales; family Rosaceae; genus Malus; species Malus sylvestris. The sequence continues at coordinate 32,236,273 of NC_062275.1, forward strand.
TCAATACCGATGGTCCTTTTGATAAATTGCATCAAATTTCATCAATTCTTCTTGGTACAGTTGATCAAACTGTAACTGAGCTTCAGTGATGGTGATGCTTTGATCTTCTTCAGCTCTAACTTCAGTTCTCTTCCTTTTCCTTCCCGTTGTCTTCTTTTCCTTTTTCTTGGAAGACTCATTATTTTGTTCAGGATAAGGAATGGCCTTACATTCTTCTTGGTTTATGTTGGAATGCTCCTCTGTTGGTTCTTCAGAACAAGGAATACCACGACCAATCGACTCATTTGGTTCAACACAAGGAATACGACCACCAATCTGCACAGTGACACATTAAATAGTTGTTAAATTACATAATAATGTCATTGTTTTGTAAACATTGTTTATTAAACTTTAAAAAACGCAAACTATTTACTGAATGTACAAATTATTAAAAGAGAATCACACTAGTTTGCGTAATAGAGTAATATATGTTACTATTTATTGAAATACACTTTTCTTTTTTACACTATTTCTGTTTTATATAAATGACACTATTGCTGGATCTGTTTTATATAAATGACACTTCTGAAACTTTAAACTATAAAGATCACTATGTTATGAAATTGTAAAGTGCAAAAATATATTGTTTATTGAAATACTTTTATTATTTGTCCTTACCTCAATTTCTTCAACTTGAATGTCTCTGATTGCTTTGTGGATTTTCGTTATGTCCCATCTTCCAATGGCAGGAATCATGTTTTCTCGCCCACTTATTGTCTCCAAAAGATTGGTGTGAAGACAAATCCAATACTGCATAAAATAAGAACTTTGAATTACTTTCTTGTGTAATTTATAAGACATAATTCATGTTTTTTAAATATAGTTCTTATTTCTTACCAAAATAAGGGCAGTGCATCCGCTTGTTGTTGCTGATTCTTCTCCATTTTTCCTCTTTTTCTTCGATTTGTTAATCCTCTTGAACAAGTATTCCCTCACTCCTTTTGCCCAGTTGTATTTGCTGATTTGGTCCAAAGCTCCACAAATTGTTATGAAGCTCCACGCTATGTAAGTTCCAGATGTTGCAAATAACAGTGATTGTAGCAGATGCACAAATATAATTAAAGCAGTAGCTTTTGCCCCTTCAGGAGTTTTGTCTTGGACTAATTTTTGGTATGCTTCAACAATGTCCTTTTTTTTCACTATTTTTTGCTTTGCAAAGTATGCTTTAACAAAGTTGTCCTTCATGTTCTTTGTGGATTTGTCTGTATTTGGTAGTTCAACCCCTTAGTTGTTCAATCCAAATATTTCAACGACGTCTTCACTTGTTATTGCTTTTGGCTCATGATCTCCGAATTTGAACTTTTGTTGCTTGGAGTCATAGCATTGTATGATCTTGATCAGATCCATACCAGACTTCTTTTTTCTGTCCGTTGCAACAATTTCATCATCCATGTAGAACTTGATCAGACTCCAAAATGGTGTCTTGGCCAAATGATTGATGACATCTTGGCGTTGTTGAAGCATTGGTTTGTACAATTGCATTGCATTTGCAAACCCGAAAACGTTGCATCTGTATTGAACATAAGAAGTTGCAGGTCTTTTACTCTCTTTCTTACGTGGACTCTTTACAGCGAAAGTCTTTATTCTTGGTTTCTTTGTTCCGTCCATCTGTAAGAATAAACATAGTTTAATTATTAAAACTATTTTTTACCAAAGCAAACTGCACTATTTATCAAACTGAAGTAGAAAACCACACTTTTAACCAAAACAAACTGAACCATTTATCAAAGTGAACTAGAAAACCACACTTTTTTACCAAAGCAAACTGAACTATTTAGCAAACTGAACTATTTATCAAACTGAACTATTTAGCAAACTGAACTATTGATCAAACTGAACAACTTAGCAAACTGAACTATTTATTAAACTGAAGTAGAAAACCACATTTTTTTACCAAAACAAACTGAACTATTTATCAAAGTAAACTAGAAAACCACACTTTTTTTACCAAAGCAAACTGAACTATTTATCAAATTGAACTATTTATCAAACTGAACCATTTAGCAAACTGAACTATTTATCAAACTGAACCATTTAGCAAACTGAACTATTTATCAAACTGAAGTAGAAAACCACACTTTTTTTACCAAAATAAACTGAACTATTTATCAAAGTGAACTAGAAAACCACACTTTTTTACCAAAGTAAACTGAACTATTTATCAAACTGAACCATTTAGCAAACTGAACTATTTATCAAACTGAAGTTGAAAACCACACTTTTTTACCAAAACAAACTGAACTATTTATCAAAGTGAACTAGAAAACCACACTTTTTTTACCAAAGCAAACTAAACTATTTATCAAACTGAACTATTTAGCAAACTGAACTATTTATCAAACTAAACCACTTAGCAAATTGAACTATTTATCAAAACTGAAGTAGAAAATCAAATTTTTTTTTACCAAAACAAACTGAACTATTTATCAAAGTGAATTAAAAAACCACACTTTTTTATGAAAGCAAACTGAACTATTTATCAAAGTGAACTAGAAAACCACACTTTTTTACCAAAGCAAACTGGACTATTTATCAAACTGAACTATTTAGCAAACTGAACTATTTATCAAACTGAACCATGTAGCAAACTGAACTATTTATGACTCTGAAGTAGAAAACCACACTTTTTGACCAAAACAAACTGAACTATTTATCAAAGTTAACTAGAAAACCACACTTTTTTACCAAAGCAAATTGAACTATTTAGCAAACTGAACTATTTATCAAACTGAACCATTTAGCAAACCGAACTATTTATCAAACTGAACTATTTAGCAAACTGAAGTATTTATCAAACTGAATCACTTAGCAAACTGAACTATTTATTAAACTGAAGTAGAAAACCACACTTTTTTACCAAAACAAACTGAACTATTTATCAAAGTGAACTAGAACACCACACTTTTTTACCAAAGCAAATTGAATTATTTATTAAACTGAACCATTTAGCAAACTGAACTATTTATCAAACTGAACCATTTAGCAAACTGAACTATTTATCAAACTGAAGTAGAAAACCACACTTTTTAACCAACACAAACTGAACTATTTATCAAACTGAAGTAGAAAACCACACTTTTTTACCAAAGCAAACTGAACTATTTATGAAACTGAACTAGAAAACCACACTTTTTACCAAAGCAAACTGAACTATTTATGAAACTGGAGTAGAAAACCACACTTTTTTACCAAAACAAACTGAACTATTTATCAAAGTTAACTAGAAAACCACACTTTTGTATGATAGCAAACTGAACTATTTATCAAAGTGAACTAGAAAACCACACTTTTTTACCAAAACAAACTGAACTATTTATCAAAGTGAACTAGAAAACCACACTTTTTTACAAATCAAACTGAACTATTTATCAAATTGAAGTAGAAAACCACACTTTTTAACCAAAACAAACTGAACTATTTATCAAACTGAATTAGAAAACCACACTCGTTCCTGAATGCATCCCAGATTTTACTATTTCCTTACATTTCAATTCTATTTACAAATGAAGCAAATTGTAAACTACTTCGTAAACACTGTTTATTAAACTTAAAAATCGTGAACTATTTTGTAAACACTGTCTATTAAACTAAAACACCACCGGAATAGAATGTTGATTATATTTAAGTTATTTAAGCAAAGAAAACAACATACGAGGGCAAGAAAATACTATTTAAAGGTTATAAGAAAATAAGTAGTTATCAAAGTGAAGTAAAAATATACCATTTTGCAAAAACATTGCTATTCGAAGCATGCAAACTTACATATTACTATAAAATCACCGAAAATATCAGAAATTTTGTGGTACGTACCTCTGTTTCTTCTCTGTTGCTTTTATTTCCCAATTTTTTTGTGTGTTTTCGTCTGGATGCAAATCAGAACTCTGAACTGGAAACATAATTCATTTTTTAGAATGTCAAACATGCAAATGCACATATTTAGTAAATTAAAGTAAGAAATCATCAAGAATATCAGAAATTATAGGTTCGTACCTGTGTTTGTCCGATTTCGACTCTGCAAACATACAGTTCGAATGTTTTCAGTTTTTCGTCTTCAAATGGAGTTTTTGGGTTGAGAAATTCCGGATTTGATGTGTAGATTATTGTTTGAAACTTGAATCGAACTTGAAAACGCTTTGAGATCTTGACGTTTGGAGTAATGGAGGATTCAATTTTTTGGTACGGTGTGAAGGGGTTGGTGAACATTAATGGCGTTGGGAGGGATGATGAATTTTAGTAACTTCGGCTAACGGGCCTGGGTTAGGCTCCGTTAGGGGCAATTTTGGAATATTAATTGTTATGCGGTGATGTGAAAATTAACTTAATACACAAATTAAACCCTCTTGTTATCAATTGTAGTAAAGAATGTAAGTAGGGATCGTTCTAGGCCGGGGATTAGGAGGGATTGCTAAAACACCTGAAACTAACTTAAAAATGTAGAATTAAGTTACCAAACTAGACTCAAAAGATGCAATACAAACTAAAAAGACTCAAAACTAGTTTAAAAGACTCAAAACAGCTTAAAACAATGAATTAGACTCTAAACTGACTCAAGGGATGGGTTTGGACGAAATTAGGTTCTAACTTGTCTCAAGACACTTAAAAACACAAATCAAAATAGATTTTGACTAATAAAACACTTTCAAGTAAAGGGGGATTGGATTTTGATGAATTTGAAAAAAAAACAAACAGATTGTAAGCTAAAACAAATTTTGGACGAATTTGGGTAAACTATGGATGATGGGCTAGCTAGATGGTTCCTCTCCACACATGACACACTTGCACATAAACCAATTTTCAGTTGTTCTTTTGATGAATCAGGAAACTCAACACCCCAGGTTAATTAAGTCCGCTTAAATTAACCTTCAAGTTCTCCTTAAGTTATTGAATTGGATGGGAAAGCGCATACAACAATTCAAGCATTCTTCAAAAGTCCTTTACGTGAACAACACAATAAAGAAACAATCAAAGATCATTAAGCATTATGAAAACTATAAGTATTGACAAGGCATTTGTTACTATGATGAGCATGAAACTCCTGCCAAGAATTCATTTAACGAGATCGTTTATAAGTGACCTCCACTACTTGTGAATATAAGTTTGTAACTATTAGGTGAAACTCCCTTATATTCTAGCATCGTATTCATGCATGCAACTAAGTGTGCACTCTTAATAAACATACACGAATAAGTTAACAATCAAGCAGCTAAACAAATTGAATTCACAACTTATGAAATCACAATTGAAGGTAATCAATTCATATTGGAAGTATGTTCATGGCTTTGAATTTCCCCCTAGCTAAGGGGGGTTTAGTTACTCATAATTGCAACAAAATAAGAAAATAACAAAGTAGATATTGAAAGCAAGAACGAAGTACACCTAAAACGCTCCAAAGTTTCAAGCTTGCAACGCCAAGGACCTTCGTTTTCACCACCTTGTTGCAGCACAAGTATCTAATGATGTGTATGGATTTATGGAAAGGTTATGAATGTATTTAGGTTGGATGGATGCCACGGCAAGGTTGAAGGGAATGTATGGATTTGTGTTTGATTTTTGGTTGGATGAGTGCCACGGCAAGGGAATGGATTTGTATGTGTTTGTGGGATGTGGGAATATATGGATGAATGTAAAGTGCTCATGGCTAGGGAATTGGAATTCTAGTTATGGTGAAGGGTGGATGTATTTATAGGCTAGGGAAATGATGTAGTGGGTGGTGGTAATGATTGGATGTATTTATAGGCTAGGGAAAGGATGTAGTGGGTGGTGGTAATGAGTGGATGTAGTGGTAGGTGAATGTGTTGGGTGGTTGAAATGAGTGGATGTAGTGGTAGGTGAATGTGTTGGGTGGTTGTAATGAGTGGATGTGTTGGGTGAAATGAGTGGATGTAGTGGTAGGTGAATGGATGTGTTGGGTGAAATGAGTGGATGTAGTGGTAGGTGAATGTGTTGGGTGGTTGTAATGAATGGATGTAGTTGTACGTGAATGTGTTGGGTGGTTGTAATGAGTGGATGTGTTGGGTGAAATGAGTGGATGTAGTGGTAGGTGAATGTGTTGGGTGGTTGTAATGAATGGATGTAGTTGTACGTGAATGTGTTGGGTGGTTGTAATGAATGGATGTGTTGGGTGAAATGAGTGGATGTAGTGGTAGGTGAATGTGTTGGGTGGTTGTAATGAGTGGATGTGTTGGGTGAAATGAGTGGATGTAGTGGTAGGTGAATGTGTTGGGTGAAATAAGTGTGCTAAAATGGTTATTTATAGGGAGAGGATGATGCACAAACTTCAAATTTCATCCATTCCTTTTGCTCCTAGCATATGCTATCCATTCCATGCCCAAAAATGCTCCAAAATGCTCCAAAATGCACTTCTTTACCACATTAACCCTTTGGACCTTCAAACACACGAAAATAGCTTAAAATACTAAAATAACTACGAACTAACAACATAAATGCCAAGAAACAAGCTAACTAAGTCGCATAAATATGCTCCTATCAAATTCCCCCACACTTAGCTTTTGCTAGTCCTCGAGCAAAACAAAACAAACAAAACAAAACAAAACAAAACACAACCTAGACCTTCCAACAATTGCCTCAGGGATTTTTAATGAAACATGACATGCCAAAGATCATCACTTACATAGATTTAAGCAATCCTTACCCTCGAGCATACTTAATCATAATCACCATTCACTAGTTCAAATTTAATCAATTAAAACAACATTTTGAATGTAGTAACATGCCTTAGAGAATTCCCTCAATTCCTTACTAGATACTCTCTATTTTCACACACATTTTCTGATTACACACCCTACACTAGTTATATGTGAGAAGATTGATGTAAACATGAAAGACTAGTACTCACATATGTTACAACAAAGAAAGCAATTTCTCGAGTTAATAAGCATGTTTAAATATGATCTTATGAATGGAATGCTATTACTTAGATGCGAGAACTAGTGACACCATATGCTCATACCAAATTCAAACTCCACAAATTGAAACACATAACACTCAAGATAGAAGTCAAGGGTTGTAACGGGGCTTGGGAGTAATGGCTAACAAAGGAAGGATAGGGGTAACAAACGTTCTTAAAGCGATAGCAAGCAAAGCAATGAAATCAACACTTGGAATTCACTTTAGAATGCAGAATCAACTTTTAAATACAAAGGGAAGATTCATGCAACACTTAGGGCCGAATTTAATGTTTTTGGACCATTTCTTCAACAAACAACACTTTAAAGCTCTTTTTTCACAGCTTTTCTTCTTTTCATTCTATTTTCCACGAATTTCTCTTTTTCTTTTTCTTTCGTACCCGTGCCTTATTAAGGACTTTGGCCACATAACAAGAATCACTTCCCCCACACTTGTTTTCTGCAATACATTAATCAAAAGGAATTCATTTTGAGTCATGCTTTACTATGCTTCAAGAACAAGGGTATGGATGGTTCTAATCTAGGCTAGGTGAGGACAGTGTAGGTTAACAAAGAACATAGGCTACACAAGGCTCAACGGGGTTAAACTTAAACATATAATGAAGTAGGATACACGGGAATTTGGCTTTGGTGGTGGTCACTACACAACTTCATCTTGAATATGTGTTATGGAAATCAATAGCATGCTTTGAATGAAATGGGCATGAGTTCTAGCATTTGGAACTAAATGATGAAACGCCTTATAAGTAGTAACCAAGCAAAGAATAATGAGATCATGCAACGACTTTAGAAAACAAGAATGCACAGATTATTACTCTCCAAATAAACGTTTTATGCTTAAGTCTCACAAGGTTGTAGCGTTAATTTGAGTTCCTTCCTTCAAGCATGTTACAAAACTGATTTTTCTTTTATGATTGCATGTGAATTCATAAATTTAAACCACAACCAAGCATACACCAAAGAGTAAATCAAATTTTCATCCATGTTTATAACTCTCTTTAACAGTCATGTAATTAAAAACCAAATCTTCATCATTGTGTTGGAAGGTACCCCAAGACACAAATAAACACACAAAAAACAACTCTTTTTGGGTTTTTCAAAACAATTTTTCAAAATTTTATGAGATTTCTGGATTTTTAAGTCAAAACACACTAAAACACTCCAAAACAGCTTAAAAACACTTAAAAACAGCAAGGAACAACACTTAGAAGTAATGGGTGATAAACTCCCACGAATTTCATGCAAAACAATTTGGTTACCCCCCCACAGTTAAATCGAACATTGTCCTCAATGTTTCAAGCATAAACTCACACAAACACAAGCAAACAATCAAACAAAAAAAGAATAAACATGACAAGTATGGCAAAGTAAAAACCAGACAGAGTAGAGTTTAGGAACGCAAATCTGGTTTTGGAGATAGATGATCTTGTTGTCTTTCCACAGCTTTGATCTCGAACTGGTTCGGAATTCTGAGCGAGAGTTCCTTGGTTTCAAATCAGACTCCTTCTGCTAGGTTGATTTGATTGTGCAGTCTGCATTCTTCTCTGCTTGTTTCTTCTGCACGGCAGGCAGACACGTGGTAAAGGTGATGGTTTGTTTCTTTCTTCAATCTTTCCAAGTGCCCACCTCTTGCTTTTTTTCTCCTTGTCCTTAGTTGAGGATGAATTAGCACATTGTCTCCACATGCTTCGAGGTATCATTTTCACTTCCCTTATCTGTTCCCCAGGCAGATGTGGTAGATGAAGAGGAAGCATAAGATGTTGAAGATGAGTACTCAAGAGCAGGGCTAGGTAAGCAATAAGGAAGGGGTTCTAGGCAGTCGGTTCCAGATCGGAAGATTGATACCAAGTGCTGGCTGATTGCTCTCTTTCTCCTTGTCCTGCAGATGAAAACAACGACAAGGAGAAGGACAGGGAGAAAACATGATATGAGATACTCTTGCTTTCAACCTTCATGATATGAAATACTTTTGCTTTGGATGAGTTGTTTGCAGAGGTACCCCAAGGAATAAAGAACACTGAGTGACTCGAGAGGCTTCGTTGGGAAGGCATTCTCAGAGATGACGTAAGGTTATGTATGTCTGCCTTGCTATGGAGGGTGAAGGTTGACATTTATAGGAAATAATAACCGGTACTATTCTTTCACTCTTGTCGGCAACCGTTGGATGATTGAACAGTAAACTTCATGTGCTTTCTACGTCACCAGAAATCTTCGACAAATTGCCCGTAATTTTCGCAAGGCTGAGTGTGTATGTGACAGATGCTGACACGTTTGGATAAAGCTGATGCCTCTTCGATATCTGGAATCGACGCTTCGAAAAACTGCCCTTGATTTTCGCAAAGCTGAGTGTGTATGTGACAGGCGTTAACACGTCTGGAAAAGCAAATGCCTCTCTGATTTCTGAGCTCGCCTCTTCGAGTTCTGAGCTCGCCTTTTCGAGTTTTGGGCTTCGTCGAGTGCAGAGGTTGCATGTCACAAGTGCAGAAACATCTGGAAAAGAAGATTGGCCCATGGTTTCTGAGCAAGCCCAGCTTTGGAGAAAGCTAGCGCCTCTTCGATTTTTGAATTGGTCTCTTCGATTTTTGAGCTCGCCTCTTCGATCTCTGAAATCCCGTTGAGTGCTGATTTTTATAGAGGTATGCAGTACGTTTCAAAGAACACTTGAATTTCTGCTTGTAGAAACTCCCTTCTTGCACTTCTACGATCTTGACTTGTCCGACCTCTTCTTTCTTCAACACCTTTGAAAATGTCTGGCCCTTCTGACCGTCGTTTTGACTTGAACCTCGGTGAAGAGGCATCCATGCCTTCTCCAGACAACATATGGCGCCCATCCTTCATATCCCCTACTGGTCTTCTTACCGTTTGGGATTTGGTGATGAAGAATGATATGACTGCTGCGGTGGTGGCCCGGAACCTTGTCACTCCCAAAGATAACAGACTACTTTCTAAACAATCTGATGAGTTGGCTGTTAAGGATTCTCTGGCTCTCAGTGTGCAGTGTGCAGGTTCTGTGTCTAATATGGCCCAACGCCTATTTGCTCGAACCCGTCAAGTTGAATTGTTGGCGGCTCAAGTGATGAGTCTCAAACAGGAGATTAGAGGGCTTAAGCATGAGAATAAACAGTTGCACAAGCTCGAACATAACTATGCTACAAACATGAAGAGGAAGATTGACCAGATGCAGGAATCTAATGGTCAGATTTTACTTGATCATCAGAGGTTTGTGGGTTTGTTCCAACAGCATTTGCCTTCATCTTCTGGAGCTGTACTGCGTAATGAAGCTCCAAATGATCAACCTCTGATGCCTCCTTCTTCTAGGGCTCCGCCGATTGCTGAGGCTCTGCCGACTACTGAGACTTCTCCTAAGTAGCCTTTGTGAAGGCTTCCTCTTGTATTGTCTGCTTAATGTTCCTTTTTTCTTTTCATGAAAATGAATGTAAAAATACTTCACATATTTGTCAATGTTTCAAAAATAAACCCACACCCAAAAATAATTAAACAACAAAAATAAAAATGACAATAAAAAGTAAAAATGTAGAAAAGGGAAGGTTTTTAGAAACGCAAAACTGATTGTGGAGCGATTAAAAAATCTTCCTTATTTGAATACATGGGTTGCCTCCCAAGAAGCGCTTTCTTTAATGTCTTCCAGCCGGACGATACCTCCATTTAAGCTTGAACAGGGCCCACGACATGGAGGGTACATTCTCCACGACATGCTCCTCAAAGGCTTCATAATAGGGCTTCAAACGATGCCCATTCACCTTGAATTCTTGTTGCGTCTTCAAACTTTGTATTTGGACTGCACCATGAGGAAAAACATTAGTAATAATAAAAGGACCAATCCATTTGGAACGCAACTTACCCGGAAACAAATGAAGACTGGAATTGAAGAGTAACACTTTCTGCCCTATAGAGAACGCCTTGCTACGAATCATCTTGTCATGGAATGCCTTCATCTTGTCCTTGTAAATATGAGCATTCTCATAAGCTTCATTCCTAATTTCCTCAAGCTTATTCAATTGAAGCTTTCTATGAAGACCGGCGGCATCAATGTCCATACTGAAAGTTTTGACGGCCTAATGTGCACGATGCTTTAACTCAACGGGAAGATGACATGGTTTCCCATAGATAAGCCGAAATGGTGACATCCCAATTGGTGTTTTATAGGCAGTACGATACGCCCACAATGCATCATCTAAGCGTAAGCTCCAATCATTCCTTGTTGGCCCAACAGTCTTCTTTAGAATCTGTTTGATCTCTCGATTCGAAACCTCAGCTTGGCCATTTGTTTGAGGATGGTAAGGTGTAGAAACCTTATGGTTGACATTGTACTTCCTCAATAATGCCTCAATGGTTCGATTGCAAAAGTGAGACCCTCCATCACTAATGATTACTCATGGCATGCCAAACCTTGCAAATATGTTAGTTCTAATGAAATCTGCAACCACTCTAGAATCATTAGTCCAGGTGGCTTTTGCTTCCACCCACTTTGACACATAATCAACTGCAAGCAAAATATACATGAAACCATTCGAGGAAGGAAAGGGACCCATAAAATCAATACTCCAAAAGTAAAAAATTTCAACATTGAGGATGGAAATCTATGGCATTTGATCCCTTGCACTTATATTTCCTGTTCTTTGGCATTTATCACATGTTAAGCAAAAAGTTCTAGCATCCTTAAGGATACTAGGCCAATAGAACCCACATTGTAACACCTTAAGTGCTGTTCTTTTTGTGCCAAAGTGACCACCACATGCATATGTATGACAAAAGCTTAAAATGGAATGAAACTCAGAATCATGCACACATCGACGGACAATCTGATCAGGCCAATATTTCCACAAATATGGATCATCCCATACATAAAACCGTGCATCATTTCTAAGGTTATCACGTTGCTGTCTAGTGAGAGTGCTTGGAATTCGTTTAGACACCAAAAAGTTAACCAAATCAGCATACCAAGGTTCACTTACCTTAATGGACATCAATTGTTCATCAGGAAACGTTTTAGCAATGGGTAGGGACTCCTCATTATGCATCATACGGCTTAGGTGGTCAGCCACCACGTTTTCACTTTCCTTTTTATCTCGAATCTCAATGTCGAACTCTTGGAGAAGTAATATCCATCGAATTAGCCTTGGCTTGGCCTCCTTCTTGCTGAGCAAATATTTTTAAAGCTGCATGATCAGTGAAAACAATTACTTTAGTACCAATTAAATATGATCAAAATTTATCTAAAGCAAAGACAACGGCAAGAAGTTCTTTTTCCGTTGTGGAATAGTTTAAATGGGCATCATTCAATGTCTGTGAAGCATAGTAGATGACATGCAGCCTCTTATCCTTCCTTTGTCCTAAAACAGCCCCTAAAGCATAATCGGATGCGTCACACATGAGCTCAAAAGGAAGGCTCCAATCCGGTGGAACAATAATGGGAGCCATGGTCAGCAACTCCTTGAGTTGTTTGAAGGATGCCGTGCACTCGTTATTGAAGTCAAACGCCACATCTTTTTGAAGGAGATGGCAAAGAGGTTGGGAAACCTTTGAGAAATCTTTGATAAATCTTCGATAGAAACCTACATGTCCAAGAAAAGAATGAACCTCTCTAACCGAAGTAGGAGAGGGTAAGTGACGTACAAGATCGATCTTTGATTTATCAATCTCCATTCCTTTTTTAGAGATGATATGTCCTAAAACTATGCCTTGTTTAACCATGAAATGACATTTTTTTCCAATTGAGAACAAGGTTAGTTTCAACACATCGTTTTAAGATCAAGCTGAGATTATGCAAACAACCATCAAATGAATCACCAAAAACACTGAAATCATCCATAAAAACTTCAATAATTTTCTTGACATAATCAGAAAATATGCTCATCATGCATGTTTGAAATGTGGCAGGTGCATTACATAAACCAAATGGCATGCGGCGATAAGCAAATGTACCAAAGGGGCATGTGAAAGTGGTTTTTTCTTGGTCATCGGGTGTTATGACAATTTGATTATAACCAGAATAACCATCAAGAAAACAATAGAAAGCATAATCCGCTAACCTCTCAAGCATTTGATCAATGAATGGCAAAGGGAAGTGGTCATTCCTAGTGGTGGCGTTTAGCTTCTTATAAACGAAACACACCCTCCAACCTGTTTGGATTCGAGTAGGCACAAGCTCATTTTCGGCATTTGTCACCACAGTTACTCTAGATTTCTTTGGGACACATTGAACGGGCGAAACCCAACGACTATCGAAAATAGGATAGATCACTCCACAATCTAAAAGTTTGATTATTTTCTTTTTCACAGCTTCCATCATCGGAGGGTTGAGTCGGCGTTGAGCTTCTCGAGATGTTTTAGACCCCTCCTCCAAAAGTATGCGATGCATGCAAGTGGTGAGACTGATCCCTTTTATGTCGGCCAATGTCCACCCAATTGCTGCTTTGTACTCCCTTAGCACCCTTACCAACTTGTCATCCTCTTGTGTCGTGAGTGTGCTTGAGATGATGACGGGCAACGTCTCATCATCACCCAAGAAAACGTACTTTAAATGGCTTGGCAATGGCTTAAGTTCAAGTGTAGGTGGCTGCACAACTGAAGGAAGTAACTTATTAGCCAAAACTGAAATGGAAATTGGGTCAAAAAAACATACCAAATTGTAGTGGCAATGATTCGAAGGCAGCCACCATCTCAATCACGTCTTCATTAGGGGGCACAGTAAGGGAAAAATCATTCATGCCGTGGGGATGCATGGTTACTGCTTCATTGTTTTGAATGTCCATTCCTCGTGCTATGATCAATTCAAGTGCATCGTTATTCAATTGTTCAAAATGGTCCTGCGTCAAAGAAGCAAATACATCAATAGAAAAACATGAGTGATCCTTACTAGGATACTTGATAGAATCAAAAAGATTGTAATTGATAACTTCCCCATCAAATTCCATCGTCAAAGTTCCATTAAACACATCAATCTTAGTATGGGCAGTTTTCATGAATGGCCGTCCAAGGAGGATGGGTAATGTAGGGGAGTGGTCCGACTCGTCCATTTCAAGCACGTAGAAATCCGCCGGAAAGATTAAGTGATTGACCTGCACTTAAACATCTTCCAAAACTCCTTTTGGATAGGCATTAGATCTATTGGCCAATTGTATAATCACACCATCCTTTCAATTTGCCTAAGTGCATAGATGCATTGATTGAATAAGGCGTGACATTTATAGATGCACCTAAGTCTAACATGGCAGATTCAAAATGAGTATTCCCAATTACACAAGGAATGGTAAAACTACCCGGATCCTTGCATTTAGTGGGCAGTTTACGCTGTAAAACAGCTGAGACATTTTCACTTACCTTGACAACCTCCTTGCTCGAAATTCTCTTCCTAGTTGTGCAAAGTTCTTTCAAAAACTTGGCATACCTTGGAACTTGCTTAATTGCATCCAAAACTGGTATATTGACTTGAACTTTTCTAAACGTTTCCAAAATATCCTTTTCAGCCTCCTCCTTCTTTGATTGCATAAACCTACGAGGAAATGGTACATTTGGAGGAACAACATTAGAATTAATCAAAATTGGAACTTCCTTACCTTTGTTGGCCGAATTGGATGGTTTATGAGCTTTTGGGGCCTGCGGCAAAGATGTTTCCACCCTTGCTGTGGGGGTGCTTTGCTCCTCCTCTTCAATTATCAACTCTTCAACCTTGTTGGAACGTGAATTGGACGGTTGGGGATCAGATTCAACTTGTTTTCCACTTCACAAACTCATGGCTTTTGCAGATTCGAATCCTCCCTTCGGGTTGACAACAGTCAAACTAGGCAACTTACCTTACTCTCTGAATTGTCCTACAAACTCCGCAATCTGCCCAATTTGCTTCTCCATTTGGTCCACCATTTTGTCTTGGTTTTGCATTGCTTTGGCTTGATTTTCTTGCCCCTAAGACAAATTGGTGAGTAACTTAAGAAGTGTGTCATTATCTAAAGATGTACCTGAAGTGTTTTGGGCAGGTTGTTGTGGGGCTTGTGTTGGTGCGTATTGCTTGGTATAGAAGCCTGGAGGTTGCTGCCTAAAGCCTCCTTGTTGTTGGGGTTGTTGGGGCTCCCTCCACTTGAAATTTGGATGGTTTCTCCCCTGGATTGTACGTATTAGAATATGGATCGTTCTTTGGCTGGTTGTGGCCTTGAAATTCAATTGCATTGGCGCTTTCCCATCCACCATTTTCAATCAATTGAGGGCACTTTTTAGAGCCATGTCCTTGGATAGAACACACACCACATACACTTGGTTCTTTCATCCTCATTCCTTTGGCCATCTGAGAAACAATGGAAGTAAGATTAGCTAACTGCGATTGAATGTTGGATGTGGAACTTACCTCATTCACTTGCTGCCATGGGGTGTCCCTTTGACCAACGCCTTCATATTGTTGAGCATTCAATGCTCGGTTAGCAATTAAGGTGTTGGCAGCCATGGGTGTTTTGTCCACCAAAGCTCCTCCCGCTGAGGCATCTAGCATTTGGCGTTCAATTGGTAGAAGCCCTTCGTAGAAATATTGAAGAAGAAGCTTCTCCTTCATCTGGTGCTGTGGACATGAAGCAACAAGGGTTTTAAAACGCTCATAGTAAGTGGGAAAGGATTCACCTTGGTTTTGCTGAATGCCACTAATCCTTTTGCGTAGTAGAATGACTCGAGAAGTTAGGAAAAACTTCTCCAAAAATGCCCGTTTCATACTCTCCCATGATGTGACAGTTCCGGGGGCTAGCTCATACAACCAATCTTTAGCCTTTTCTAAGAGAGAAAAGGGAAAAGCCTTTATTTTCAGAATGCTCCCATCAACATTCATATGGGTCATGCTCAAACAAACAACCTCGAATTCCTTCAAGTGTTTATTAGGATCTTTCATGGACATCCCGTGGAACTTAGGAATGTGATGCAACAAACTTGATTTCAATTCGAACTCGTCCATCTTCCCTAGGGTAGCCAGGGGGTATTGGATGCATAGGGGAGCGGCATTGTCCAATCCCAAAGCGGAAAGCTCCTTGATTGTTCAATTGTCCGTTGCCATGTTGGGATCTTCCTCTTCTTCTTCAAGTGGATGTTCTTCAAGCTCAGGTTCAGGAATAGGTGGGTTATGATCTTGCTAATTCTTATTCCTTCTCAAAGTCCTCTCAAAATCGTCGTCAAAGTCCAAGATATGCTCGCGAATCGGATGAGAACTCCGAGTCATAAACTAGTACCTTAAAACAAGAAAACAAACAAGGTCAGTGACTAACATAAAAACACACGAAAATAAACAAAAAAGAAATAACAAGGGATTAGCAATGTTGCTAATCCCCAGCAACAGCGCCAAAAATTTGATGCGAAAATTAACTTAACACACAAATTAAACCCTTTTGTTGTCAATTGTAGTAAAGAATGTAAGTAGGGATCGTTCTAGGTCGGGGATTAGGATGGATTGCTAAAACACCTGAAACTGACTGAAAAATGTAGAATTAAGTTACCAAACTAGACTCAAAAGATGCAATACAAACTAAAAAGACTTAAAACTAGTTTAAAAGACTCAAAACAACTTAAAACAATGAATTAGACTCTAAACTGACTCTAGGGATGGGTTTGGACGAAATTAGGTTCTAACTTGACTCAAGACACTTAAAAACACAAATCAAAACAGATTTTGACTAATAAAACACTTTAAAGTAAAGGGGGATTGGATTTTGACAAATTTGAAAACAAAACAAACAGATTGTAAGCTAAAACAGATTTTGGACGAATTTGGGTAAACTATGGATGATGGGCTAGCTAGAGGGTTCTTCTTCACACATGACACACTTGCACATAAACCAATTTTCAGTTGTTCTTTCGATGAATCATGAAACTCAACACCCCAGGTTAATTAAGTCCGCTTAAATTAACCTTCAAGTTCTCCTTGAGTTATTGAATTGGATGGGAAAGCGCATATAACAATTCAAGCATTCTTCAAAAGTCCTTTACGTGAACAACACAATAAAGAAACAATCAAAGATCATTAAGCATTATGAAAACTATAAGTATTGACGAGGCATTCGTTACTATGATGAGCATGAAACTCCTGCCAAGAATTCATTTAACGGGATCGTTTATAAGCGACCTCCACTACTTATGAATATAAGTTTGTAACTATTAGGTGATACTCCCTTATATTCTAGCATCATATTCATGCATGCAACTAAGTGTGCACTCTTAATAAACATACACGAATAAGTTAACAATCAAGCAGCTAAACAAATTGAATTCACAACTTATGAAATCACAACTGAAGGTAATCAATTCATATTGCAAGTATGTTCATGGCTTTGAATTTCCCCCTAGCTAAGGGGGGGTTTAGTTACTCATAATTGCAACAAAATAAGAAAATAACAAAGTAGATATTGAAAGCAAGAACGAAGTACACCAAAAACGCTCCAAAGTTTCAAGCTTGCAACGCCAAAGACCTTCATTTTCACCACCTTGTTGCAGCACAAGTATCTAAGGATGTGTATGGATTTATGGAAAGGTTATGAATGTATTTAGGTAGGATGGATGCCACAGCAAGGTTGAAGGGAATGTATGGATTTGTGTTTGATTTTTGGTTGGATGAGTGCCACGACAAGGGAATGGATTTGTATGTGTTTGTAGGATGTGGGAATATATGGATGAATGTAAGGTGCTCACGGCTAGGGAATTGGAATTCTAGTTATGGTGAAGGGTGGATGTATTTATAGGCTAGGGGGAGGATGTAGTGGGTGGTGGTAATGAGTGGATGTAGTGGTAGGTGAATGTGTTGGGTGGTTGTAATAAGTGGATGCGTTGGGTGAAATCAGTGGATGTAGTGGTAGGTGAATGGATGTGTTGGGTGAAATGAGTGGATGTAGTTGTACGTGAATGTGTTGGGTGGTTGTAATGAGTGGATGTGTTGGGTGAAATGAGTGGATGTAGTGGTAGGTGAATGTGTTGGGTAAAATGAGTGTGCTAAAATGGTTATTTATAGGGAGAGGATGATGCACAAACTTCAAATTTCGTCCATTCCTTTTGCTCCAAGCATATGCTATCCATTCCATGCCCAAAAAATGCTCCAAAATGCACTTTTTTGCCACATTAACCCTTTGGACCTTCAAACACACGAAAATAGCTTAAAATACTAAAATAACTACGAACTAACAACATAAATGCCAAGAAACAAGCTACCTAAGTCGCATAAATATGCTCCTATCATGTGGTTTGGGCTTTTTGGTGAGCCCGTGTGTTTTAGTTTTGTAGGGCCTAGGATAAAAGTTTTGTGTCCTTATGATTAAAATTTAAGCCCTTTTCATTAAATAATAGTTTAGGGTGGTTTTTCATTAAATAAAAGTTAATTCAAGCCCTTTTCATTAAAGCTCCCTAAATTTATTGATTATGGGTTATACACTAGTACAAAAGCATGCTTGCGCAACGGAGCAGATTGTGTCGCGCAAAGTATGTTTGCGCAACAGTGACAACAAAACATCACACAAAGGCATTTTGGGCAACGGAACTTTGCACGATGAAGACCGCCGTTGTGCTAAACAGCTTCTTCGTCGAGCAATGTTGGGAAAAAAGGGTAAAAGTCTTGGTATGGTGCCAAAATCTTGCACGACGCACATGCCTCATCGCGCAGACGTCCTTTGCGCGACAAAGGTGTGCATTTGTTGCGCAAAATAGCTTTTAACGACGAAGGTGCACCCAAGGTTCTAAAAGACGCTAGGTGCTAGTTTGATGGTAGGCTAGGGCCCAACGCCTAGGCGAACTAGGCGGATTTAAGTAAATCTATTATATTTCGTGTAAATAAGTGTCTGTTTATACTTAAAATATATACAATTTCATCATAAACTACAAAATAGAATGACATATATATTATGAAGTATTGGAACATAATGAAAATATGGGGAACAAGCATATAATGTGTGTTCATTTAAGTATTCAACAAGTCTCTTACAATTTTTTGAAAAAATAAAATGCAAAATGAAAATTATTTATTTTCTGTTTTACGAGTTGCAACTTAGGCATCCCTAAGCAGGTCTGGGCGGGCTAGGCGGGCGCCTCAACAGGTCTAGGCGCCCTTTCTTAATTTTCAAACGCCTAGGCATTAATCGAGGCGGTGGCCAACAACCTAGCGCCTAGGCAGTGCTAGGTGGGGATTTTTAGAACAGTGGGTGCACCTATGCCGCGCAAAGCTATTTTGCACAACGAATGCACACCTTTGTCACGCAAAGTCAATGACTTTGTGGTATAACATAAGATTTTGTGGTATCCACTTGTGTGAATATTTTAAATTGACAATCGAATTAGTTCACTGTATTCATATAAGATCAAGGAGTGTAGCTGTAAAAAATCATCAAAATCAGAGTTAAAATAACCGTTAAATCGTGATTTTTCGTTTATAACTGTTCAAACGTTTTGTCCCATTACTTGATCTCTGAATGTTTGTTTTTTGCAATTTTTGGCGTATGCGATCTCAAAGCTAACAAGTTTGATGAAATTAGTTTCATAGAATGCGTATCCCATCAAAACAATAGATTCACTAACACTTAAGAGTTTATTTATACTTTCATTAAGTATAACATAAGATTTTGTGGTATCCACTAGTGTAAATATTTTAAATTGAAGATTGAGTTCATTCATTGTATTCATATAGGGTCAGAGAGTGTAGTTGTAAAAAATCATCAAAATCACAGTTAAAATAACCGTTAAATTGTGATTTTTCATTTATAACCGTCGAAAAGTTTTGTCTTATTACTTGATCTCTGAATGTTTTTTTTTGTAATTTTTGGCGTATGCGATCTCGAAGAATATAAAAACAAGTTTGACAGTTGGATCATTGAAATTAGTTTCGTAGAATGTGTTTCCCATCAAAACAATAGTTTCACTAACACTTGAGAGTTTATTTATACTTTCATTAAGTATAACATAAGATTTTGTGGTATCCACTAGTGTGAATATTTTAAATTGAAGATCGAGTTCATTCATTGTATTCATATAGGGTCAAGGAGTGTAGCTGTAAAAAATCATCAAAATTGGAGTTAAAATAACCATTAAATCGTGATTTTTCGTTTATAATCGTTGAAAGGTTTTGTCCCATTTCTTGATATTTGAATGTTTGTTTTATGCGATTTTTGGTGTATGCGATCTTGAAGTATATACATACATGTTTAACGGTTGGATCGTTGAAACTAGTTTCGTAGAATGCATATCCCATGAAAACAGTAGATTCACGAACACTTGGAGTTTATTTATACTTTCATTAAGTATAACATAAGATTTTGTGGTTTCCACTAGTATAAATAGTTTTAAATTGAAGATCAAATTCGTTCATTGTATTCATATAGGGTCAAAGAGTGTAGCTGTAAAAAATCATCAAAATCAGAGTTAAAATAATTGTTAAATTGTGATTATTCATTTATAACGGTTGAAAATTTTTGTCCTGTTACTTGATCTTTGAATGTTTATTTTTTGCGATTTTTAGCGTATGCGATCTTGAAGTATATACAAACAAGTTTGACTGTTGGATCGTTGAAACTAATTTCGTAGAATGCATATCCCATCAAGTTCAATAGTATATATATTTATTAAGTAGCTTTAAATTTATTTATTTTGTACGTATAATGCTTTAGAAATTGAATGGTATGTATATTTATTAAGTAGCTTTAAATTTATTATTGTAGTTCGGATCGGGTTTTTGTTAGAAAATTATATTATTGTGGGTTTATGTAAAAAAAAATGAATTTGAAGAGAGTAAAATCACATTTTCAATAAATTTTATAATAATTGTTTTTTTTTAAAATATAACTTGCGTGACGCCACAA
Organism: Malus sylvestris; assembly: GCF_916048215.2. NCBI lineage: Eukaryota > Viridiplantae > Streptophyta > Magnoliopsida > Rosales > Rosaceae > Malus > Malus sylvestris. The sequence goes on from NC_062275.1 coordinate 32,257,061, forward strand.
TAGATTCGTTGCGCAAAAACACTTTGCACGACGTCATAATGTATACTTGCATCGCGCAAGTTGTTAAAATTGTAGCGGTCTAGTTGTAAAAAATAGGCGCTTATTTTGAATTTTCCCAAATTACTCTGGACAAAATGGAAAAGAGTCCTTCCTCTTCATCTGACCACCTGATCTCGCCCTCTCTCTCACTCCGTCTCGTGTAGCCTTCTCCCGATTGCACCCAGCTAACCTCCTCCTCATCCTATCCTCCATCCTCTCCTGTAGCCTTCCTCCTCGACTTCCGATCAGCCTCCAAGCCCCAACAGCTCTCCCACGACGACGAGGACTCCGATTCCGATTGCTTCGAGATTAAACACGAACTGGAGGACGACGAGGCGGACGAGGTTTAATGGAAAAGAAATGGTATTTGCACATTGCAATCTGAGCAAGGTAAGACTAGAAACAACTAAGAATTGAAATCAATTAATAATTTCATATGTTACTTGATTAAGTTCCTTGGATTACTATTGATTTTGTAGTGGAACTCATGCTTTTATTAATTTTTTTAGATTTTAGTATTGTTGACTTGAAAAAGCTGTTAACTGGTGAAGATAGAGATTTGATTGGCGGCATGAAATCCATATTGGGACCCTTTATTTTGAGACACTTAAAATCTAAGGTTATGCAACAACTTCACGAGCTCGTATTGCAAAAACTTCAGAGGTTAACTTGAACAGTATTCTTAAGGTTCTTCCTCGGCGGCAGATCTCCAACTATTTTGTTCAATTTCATAAGGTGCTTTTGTCTCGACTTTAATGTTTTTGATATCCCAGTTTTGTGTTCAGATTGTATATATGTTTGCTTATTGTCTTTCTTTTCTCATTCTCTAGATAGCAAATCATCCTTTACTAGTAAGGCGTATTTACAGTGATGAGGATGTTGTTCGTTTTGCCAGAAAGTTACATCCAATGGGTGCATTTGGCTTTGAATGTACCTTAGACAAAGTAATTGGGGAACTTAAGAATTATAGTGACTTCTCTATCCATCGGGTATTTTCTCAACTTCTTGAAAATGAATTTGTCGTTCAAATTTTGATGCATTACTATCAATGTTTTTGTTCTTCACAGCATCAATACCTTTTTTTTTTTTTTTTTTAAATACTCCTTAGTCTCGTACAATTGGCGTACAACTATATCTCATCTGAATTGCACAAGTTCGCCATGTCTGATTCATGTAGAATATTTTTACCCTTGTGAACATTTGATTGTTTAGAATTGGGTTCATCATATTGCAAATTAATAGGCACATCATCACATACTCATTAAATTCAACATTATCTTGGAACACATTATCTGACTCCATATGTGGCATATTCTCAAATTCTTCATGATACGATGATTCCTCAAATTCTTGATTTCCCAAACCATTATCTGAATCATGTAGACATTATCTTCCAAATCACCTTGAGTAACAAAGTTGAGATTTGTCGATGCAAATTTTCGTTGTCTTCAGTCTTGACGAAAATGCACCGTAAAACAATCAACACCTTTCATCAAAGACCTAAGCCTCACGTGCCCACGAGGTGAGGGGCGGGGGGTTAGGCCAATGGATCTTCGATGCCTAAGTCAATTTCTTTGAGAGAGTAAAGTGTTTAGGGCTTTTTAGGGGTAGGAAAAGCTCTGAAAATTTGGTAGAATATGAGGTATTTATAGGGATAGGGCTGACAACAATGTTAGGGTTTTACCCGACACGTGGTGGCATCCTATTGGCCAAGGTGTTTATGGAGAAATATTCTCAAAATATTATCAAGATATTAATTAGGAAATAATACCTTGAGATAATAGTGTAATTATCACTAATTTATTTAAATTGGGATTACTTACTTGATTGGAGTCAATATTCAATTGGGAATGTATTAAAGATAGGATTTGGGTAATTAATCCTTATCTTTAATGCTTTGACTTTTCATTGCCAAGGGCAAGTGAGTTGTGGTCAGTCGTACTCAGCTGCTTGGACCTTTAGGGATGTGAGCTGCGCATGAGAGTATTTGAGAAGCCTGCCCATTATTGAGGGCAATCTTGTATTTCTTGAATAAAAATCCACGTGTCGCCTCTAGAATTTTTGGGATTATTTTAGGCTCCACAAATGCCACCACACTTACTAGGCTGCACACATGAAAGGATAGTAAGTGTAGAAATCCCAAGTTGCTTGGGCTTGTAGAGTTATTTCCCAATTTGAACTTGATCTCCTTTCTTGTTTTGGAGATAGACTTCCTCTAGGAAAAGGAAACCAATTGCCCCCAATACCTATTTAATTATGCCTTAAGCAGGGGATTGAATAAATTTGGAGAACAATCATTATTCCAACGAGGAAAAGCTAGAGGAAATTTTTCTTCCCCTTTCCCTAGCTTTCTTCTTCTCTTGCCCCTTTACAAAGAGTCGTCTCTCGTTGTTCTTCTTCTTCTCCGTGCCGCACCAAGGTGAGAAAAATTTAAATTTTCTTCATCTTGAATTTTTGGGATTCTTAGTACTTGAAAAATTGGCTCGGCGGTGGCCGTGGATATGGGTGACACACGGCAAGGGGGCCACGGGGCTGCTTGGTGATGTGGCACAGGTTGGCTCAACTTGGGCCGAGGTGCTAGCGACCTGAGCTGGGCTCGGCAAGTGGCTAGCGTGGGCCAGGTGATGGCTAGTCACTAGCCGAGGGTGTGGGGGCGCAGTGCTTAGCTCGAGCTCGCTGGAAGTTGGAGGAGAGGGGGAGAGATCGGCGTGGGCCAGCTTTCTGACTTTTGCAACCTGGGCCTGCTTTGAGGCGTACTAGGCGCGGAAGAAAGAAAGATGAAGGAGGCACGGGGCTCCCCTCTTGCTGGGTGATGCAAAAATTATCTTAACACACATATTTAACCCTCTTTTGACAATTGTAGTATAAGTATAAGTAGGGATCGTTCTGGACTGGGGATTAGGAGGGCTTGCTAATAACCTCTAAACTAACTCAAAAACATAAAACTAAATTTAAAAACACTTAACAAGACTCACAAGACTCAAAGCAAACTTAAAATACTCAAAACAACTTAAAACAACCAAATAAACTTAAACTAGACACTAGGAATGATTTTGGACGAAAATTGATTTTTACTTGAATCAAAACATTTATAAACACAAATTAAAATAGATTTGAAACACTTTGAAACAAGAAACTAAAAAGGGGGGTTTTGATTTGGAGGAAGTTGTAACAAACAAACAAGTATGAAAAACTAGATAGATTGTAAAATAAAATTGAGAAATAAGATGATGGATGGGATAGCTAAAGGCTTTTTCTCCACACATGACATGTATGCAAATAACTTAATTTCCAGTTACTACTTCATTGAATTATGAATGACAATGCTCCAAATTAACCGTGACATCACTAATTAACTCTCAGATTTTCCTTGTTTTATTGGATTGGATGACATCATTCGACAACCCAAAACATTCTTCAAAAGTTCCCTACATGACATCATAATAGAGATACAATCAAAGATCATTGCGTTTAATGAAAATCATAAGCATTGACAAAGCACTTGCAACTATGACATCATGTCACTCATGCTAGGAATTGAACTTAACGCGATCGTTTATAAGCGACCTTCACTACATGTGAATATAAGTTTGTAACGATTATGTGAAACTTCCTTATATTCTAGCAACGGATTTATGCATGCCAATTAAGTGTCAACCCTTAATTAACAAATACAAATAAGTTATCAATCAAATAGTTAAGCCAATTGCATTCACAATTCAAGAGTTCATAACTGGAATTTATCAAATTATATTGCACACATAATCATGGCTTTGAAATCACCCCTAGCCAAGAGGGGTTTAGCCACTCATATTTACAACAAAACGAAAGGAAATGAATTTAAACATTAGAAACAAAAGAAAGAAAACACCTAAACGCTGCAACGATCCAAGTTGGACAGTAAGCACGTCCAAGCACTTTCCTTCCCTTCCTTTGCTACGGCATAATGTGTTGGTGAGTGTTTGAAGGTTTGTTTGTATGGAGGAATGGATGTGTTTGGATGAAGGTTGTGTTGAAATGGGAGTGAATGATCTAACAAAGTAGGAACTAAATTTATGTTACACACACTTCCTTTTATAGAGGAAGTGCATGGCAATGGAGGGGAACATGGAGTGGTGTAGCAATTGAGTGCAATGATGCATGAAATATGAAATGATGGAGGGAACAAGGAATGGTGTAGCATTTGAGTGCAATGATTCAATGTAATGATGCATAAAATCTGAAATGATGGAGGGAACAAGGAATGGTGTAGCAATTCAGTGCAATGAGTGGTGTTTGAAATGATTCAAAGGTGAAAGTGAAGTGATGATGCAAAGCATGGGGGTAAAATAGAGTGGTGTTGCAGCTAGGGAACATGAATGATTATGCACATGGTAGAGAAAGGAAAGAGAGGTGGAATGATGCAACAAATGAGTCAATGGAGGGAACATGGATGATGATGCATGGCATAGGAATCCAAAGGGAGTGCAATGGTGGTGCACAGCAATGATGGAAAGGTGAATGGTGGAGTGACACCCCTTTGTGGCTGAGCTCTTTGTCCTTTTTACATTAATTCTTCTTTCTCTTTAACACATTCCTAGCCTCTTTAGTCTTCAATTTCGTCCATCCACCTTGCTCCATGCATGTGCTATTCATTCCAAGCCCAAAACTGCTCCAAAATGCATCTTATTGCTTCATAAGGCCTATGTACCTACAAACACACGAAAATAGCTTAAAATACATAATTAACTAAGAAATAACAACATAAATGCATGAGAACAAGCTAACTCAGTCTCATAAATATGCTCCTATCACTGGGCTGAGCGGCATAGGCCGCGTGCATAGGGGCTTGAGGCCTCCAGGCCGTGTTGTGGAAGAGAAAGCTGGGCCTTTGTGGCCTGGCGTTGGGCTTTGTAGTAATTTTTTTTCTTTTTTTTTTGCAGAGACTTTGAAATGTCTTCCTTCGATCGCAAATGTGACAAATATCCTTCACCCTTATACCGTCAAGGTAGGCTACTTCAAGGCTGCGCATGTCAATATCAATTCCAACGAGCTGTTTTGGGAAGACATGTCAAGCGGGTGAAAGATGATAGCGGTCATGAACCATGCGGCATTGGTGCCATTTCTAGGAAGATGGCTATCAAGTTCCATCTATTTTACTTTGTGTTGGGATTTACTTTTCCTATGCTGCGTCTTTTCGAGGAGGTGATATGCTTCATGAAATGTGCGCCTGCTCAATGCTCCCTAAATGCAGTTCGTGCGATGGTGGGTTTCTCGAACATGAGCAGGTTCTTTGATCTTGGCTTGACCATAAATGAGTTTTGGTACTTCTTTGAGATTGGCCACAAGGAAGGTGTGGAGCAGCTGAGGTCTCATCATAGGCTGCTTGATGTTTCTTGCAAAGGTGATCATGAGTGGGTGAGAGACACCTTAGAGGTGAGCGAGGAGTGGAAGTCTGACTCTTCTCCTGAGTTGTGTGTCCCGACTTCCTTTATCAATGGTAAGTGAACAGCTTCATTCTTGTCCTTCTTGAATTTTTGTTGAGCTGTTCCATGACTTCAATTTAATGATCATCATTCTCACTTTGTGTAGATTCAGAGTTTGGCTCAACTCCAAGGACTTCGGCAGATATGAAGAAAGTGCATATTGCCTTGGGCAATCCTGATGAGTATCATGAGTGGCCCTGGTTGCTCAACCTTCTTCGTCGGGAGAAATGTGGCTTGCCTCTGAAGGAAGAGATAAAGCGGATAAAGGACAAGGAGTTGGCTCGTCCAATCGTTGGTGTAGAGCCTGCTGCCAATAAGGGTGGAAAGAAGAGATCTTCCTTAACTGTTTATTAGCCTTCGATCTAGAAGAAGCCAAAAACTTCTTCTGTTGCTCGTGGGAGCTCGTGTGCTGTTGAGAAGCTTATCATTGATCTAACTTCCCACAAGAGGGTGAAGAAGGCCGTTGAGCCTAAGCCTGTAAAACCTGTTGCTCCAAAGGTGACCGTATTCATTGCTGAGAGGTTTGCATGCCTCCAGTGTCTGGGTTTATATCAAACCATCCGTCAGGAGCTAAGTCTGGTTCGGCTTCTAAAAAGCCCATCGCTATGAAGAATGGGAATGTGGATTCTACTGCTAAAGTGGCGACTAGGCCTGTTCCTCATTCTGCCGTGACTAACTCGTCTGTTGAGATGGGGAAATCTACTTGCATGGGCAGTTATGAGAGATCCATCGAGTTTGGGGCTGGTGAGTTTCCTGAGGTTTGTGCGCTACTGAAGGCCGACCTGCTTTAGGACGTTATTGCATGCGCCACGTTCGTTGATAGTGTTAAGAAAGTTGTCATTCGCTCAGACTCTTTTGCTAAGCGTCCTACCTATTCGAGGAGGTCATCCCTGATTGCTATAATGAATAAGACCTTGATCCTGGCAGCTGAGTCTATGCGCGTTGATCAAGATGCTGTCAAGTGTGCTAAGGAGGCCGAAGTGGCGTTGATGGCTTAACTTTACTCGACTGTTGAAAAGATTGAGAAGCTCGAATCTGAACTCGCTGTTGAAGGGGTCTGATGTCTTTACCCCCATTTATATGCAGCTGAAGATCGCTTATCAAGAGGTTATCGACTTGAACACTAGGCTTAGTAAGACTCAATCAATGTTGGAAGCTGCAGAGAAGGAAGTCAGTCGTGTTTCCCCGGTGGTCGAGGACCTTGAGCGTGTCAATTTAGAGCTACGACCTGCTTATTTTGCCAAGGATAAGAAGCTTATCTTCATGCATGCTAAAATGTCTCATCTCAAGGAGGTTGCTAGTAAGCTTGAGTCCAAGGAAGTGGATCAGCAAGGTGTGCTGCCTGCTAACGAGAACCTGAAAAAGGATTTGGATGAGCTGCATGGTGCTCATACTAGGCTTGTGCAGCTAAAGAATGAGAAAGCTGGTCATGAAGTGGTGCTTGCTTATTGTCAGTTTGATTTCTACAAGATTGGTTATGTAGACCATCTTCAGGGTAGGTTATCAAATTATGAGTTTTTTGAGAATGACTTCGAGACTTTATCTATTTCCCAGTTGATTTGCTTGATTTCTCATTTGAGGCTGCCTTTGGTGGAGCAGCTGAGGGTCAGACAGTTCAGGCAGGGGTGGCTAAGGATGAGCTGATGGAAGCTTTGGCTGCTAAGAGCAGTATGGCTGCTGAAGGCGTGGCAGTCGAGGAACCAGTGGTTGCGCAGGCTGCCCAGTAGTAGTCTTTGTGCTTAGACTTAGGAATTTTCTTCTTTTCCTTTTTGTTCTGATTTATTTGAACTTTGTTGGCCTTCGAGCCAGTTTACCAATTTGCTAGAAATTTAATAAACAACTTTCCTTGTTTTGCTTCATCCTTCTATTTCGCCAGGTTTTTGCAAAACTTTATCCAAGGATTGTTGGCTAGGTGAGCTACCTCAATGAAGCAACCGATCTCAGGTCGTCACTTAGGTTTTAGCTTTGTCTTCAAGACTTCTAGACCTTTACCTACAAGAGGAAAAAATGCGAGATTTCTAACTCATAGAGCTGGCGGCCGAACTCGTTGCCTCCTTATGAAGTAGGCGAGTTTATGTAGCTACTATAGTTATGAAGCTCGACATTGGATGGCTTTACGAGCCTTAGCTTTCCCAGGGCTTATTGCAAAATTTATAACTTATAAGGTTGGTGGGTGGACACATGCTTTTCGTAGAAAGCAGAGGAGTCTGCGTAGCCACTATGGTTGTATTTAGCTTTAAGTGACTTCTTGAGGCTTCTTGAGCTATGATGGCTTCTTGAGCTATGGTGGTTTCTTGAGATATGGTGGCTTCTTGAGCTATGGCCCTTCCGGGGCGTGTTGCAAGCTTTTTAACTTATAGAGTCATCTGCTGGACTTATGCTTCTATTAGAAAGCATATAAGGTCATCGTAGCTGCCATAGTCATACCTCATCTTTGTCCCAACAAAACTTAAACCGTAGACTGTTAGCTAAAAATGCTCATTTTAAGTAAGCAGACGAGTCCACGTAGTTATAATAGGTGTAAGTCTCAGCTTACGGATTACCTTGGGTTACCAACTGTTGGGTCGTCGGCCGAGCATCTTACTTACAGAAGCAGATAACCCGCGTGACCACTTCAGGCATCATCCTTGGCTCTCGGAGGCATTTTAGGCGTGAGGTGTAGGCGGAATTGCACTTCAGAGGTCATATCATTTTGAGTCGTAACTTGATTTTGCAGGTCGTTTAACTAGTGTTGCAACATTTTAAAACCAAGCTACTTTCATGTAGACTTGCAAGTCGAGGGCGGACCATCTAGACAAGTGAATTCTTTCATGGGCAGTTGTCCTGCACTTAGTCTCTCTTCAGTTGGCTAAGTCCATTCTAGGGGAAGGACTATCTTAGCCAATTCTAGGAGTCATTCGGCTCAGGTAGTCCCTGCATTTAGGAGAAACTGAGCAGTCATACCACCCATCCACATCTGGATTTTTGGATTAGTTTACCCTCTTCTTATTGGAGAACACATGCCATGTCTGCAGGGCAGAAGGCGTCTTTTGCTTGTCACAAGGGTGGTCAAGGAATTAGTTTACCCTTTCGCGCTGGAGAGCTTACCTATATGGGTGTCGGGTGATTAGTTTACCTTCTCGAGTTGGAGAGCTTACGCAGATGGGTGTGGGGGATTCGTTTACCCTCTCGCTCTAGAAAGCTTACCCAAATGGGTGTCGAGGGATTAGTTTATCCTCTCGCGCTGAATATGAAAAGCTTACCCAGATGGGTGTTAGGGGATTAGTTTACACTCTCGCTTTGAAGAGCTTACCCAGATGGGTGTCGGGGGATTAGTTTATCCTGTTGTGCTAGAGAGCTTACCTAAATGGGCCTTTGAGTAGTTATAGGCAACAGTTAAGCCAAGTTTGTGAATAACTTCTTGGATTTTCATTGAGAATAAAGAAACACGTTAACTATGCTGGAAGGTAGAAACTGCATAACAACTAGGATAATCCTCGGTCTATGAGGTGTTATTTGCCAAATTTCTTGAGACTTTGAACTTATTTGGATAAGCCTAAACAAAGTCCAAAAGGTGATGAGAGATTTCCCTAAGCATTCCTTCACAATGCTAAATATGGACCGAGACTGCTCTGACCTGGCAAATATGCCATTAATCCACATCATCTTCAAAGGGGGTTCAGTGTCAACTTCTGCTGCTTGCATAGGTTGTGCAACTGGCTTGTTGAGGTAGTCATCACATCAACCTTCCTTCGTCAGCTCCTCAAGGTACTGCTTCCATTTCAGGCAGCCGTTGGTAGTGTGACCCGATCTTTAGTGGAATGCGTAATACTTTGTTTGATCTAGCTTGGTAAGATCACCCTTCATGGGTGGTGGTAGTTTGAACCATGGTTCATTCTTGAGCTTACGGAGAATCTGGCCAATCAGAACTGTGGACTTGGTGAACGCCTTAGGTATTGCGTCACCTCTATTTAGGGAAAGGTCCTTGCGCTTATTTTTTTGCTCGTTCCTGTCGGACTGCTTGGCCTCATCCCACAGTGTATGTTTCTTTGCCAAAGCGTATAAAGCTGCCAGGGTCAGCTCCCCGCCCATGATCAATTTTTCGAAAAGTGGGTGATCTGTTAGGAGCCCTTTTCAAAAAGCTAAGCATACGATGCTGTCATCGCATTTAACGATCTTCACCTTCTCTACCTTGAACCTCTTGATATATGTGCAGAATGACTCATTCGGGTCTTTTTTCATGTTGAAGAAGTGGTCAAACTTCTTCTTAATTGAGCGGTAGGATGAATATTCCTTGGTGAAAACTAAGGAAAGTTCATTGAAGTTTTGGATTGAGCACGGTGGTAGGATGTGGAACCAGTCTTGTGTCTTGCCTTGGAGTGTCGTGGCAAAGATTTTGCACATGAGAGCATCGTTGTTAACGTAGAGGGTCATGGCGCTTCGGTAATGCATCAGGTGCATGTCTAGGTCTTCATCTCCTTAAACAAGGTGAAATGTGGCAGGCTGAATTTTCACGGTGGATCCGTCTACTCAATCTCTTCTATAAAAGGTGACCTGCTCAGGTTGGCCACATCTCTACGAAGTGCATTGTCGGTAATGTAATGTGCTAGAATCCACGTAGCTGCTTTGTTACGAACCTTTGTACTTCCTCCTAGATTTATGCCTGGTGGGGTAGCAGAGCCTCTGGTTGCCCTAGTGTCGACCTACTAGTCCATTTGCTCTATGGCATGTCCTGCTCATTTGTGCCGTAGCTGCAACGCACGTGGTTCGCTCCGTGCTGCTTGCTGTTGCGCTTGGCGGGGGTTACTAGTGGAACTTGAGTTGGATTGCTCTCGTGCTCTTTTCTGCTCGTCATGCGGCTGCCTACGCCGGTGCCTCATAGAAGGATCTCCTTGTAGGCCTAGCCTTGTGTGGACGCTTCTCCTAGAATGTCTTGAATGCTCGTCGGAGTGTGGACTCAACATCCAATGAGCACTAACTTGTGAGCCGAGTCAGGAATGAACGCTTATCTGCACATCTAGGCGGGATAATATGTTTCTTCGAGGGCCCAAAAGAGAGTGCACACTACCTGAACGCATGGTTTGTGATGGCTGAGCAGCGCGAGACGTCACTGGAATAAGTCACATTCTACCACCTTTGTCTTGCTTCAGGACACCTCATCAGGGGCGTGCTGCATCTCGATGCGCTCGAGGAGTTAGCTCACCAAAGTGGTCTGCTGAGCAAAGGCACTTGTCAAATTGGCGACTTGTTGGTGCAGGTAATGCTCATAATTTGGATTGGAAAAGTATGGGAAATGGGCATCTTCATGTGTGGTGGAAGTATAGTGGACTACAAGTACAAAACTTAAGCCTAAAGCAGGCATTCCTGCATAAAAGTAAGGTGAAAATAACCCTGAGTCGATCGCGGGACCGATGATCAGAATCTGGATCGTCAGAGGTGGCCTTGGATTGGATTGGGCCGCAGGTTGAATTGCCGAAGCAGGTTGCGGGGTGCACTGGACCGGTGCCTGTTCTCCTTGGGCTCGTATAGCCTAGGCCTTCCTAGCCGTTCGGCTGCTTGGGTGGGTGGCTTGGGCTCGTTGAGCTACCTGGCTAGCAGCAATTGCCGCGTTTTGGGATCGGGTTAGGCCTGCTTCTACGGTGGGTTAGGCCTACTGTGGTAGCTCCTAGGGTTTGGGCCTCCTGCCTATGGGCTTGGAAGTGGACTTGGGCCTTCTGCCCAGGGTTTGGTTGGGTGCAGCACTGCGAGGGCAACAGTGGTGAAAGTGGTGTTGTGGCGTGGTGGCCTTGCCGCGACTGTTAGGTCGCAGCAGTGATGGTGCAACTCCATGGCGGTGGGGCTCTTCTTGCCGTCGAGTTGAGCCTTGAGGATTGCCATCGTGGGGCTATATCCTCATCTCCACTCTTCGGTCCAAATCCTTGTATGTACGGGGTTCCGTTCATTGTAGTTTCTGAATTTCCTACCATTGTATCCTTTCTCCAGGGATTGATCAAGAAACTTTTCTAAGAAAAATTAATTGATAAGACATGTGAGAAATTCAAAGTAACAGAAAATTCAAGAAACAAATGCAAGAGACTTCTTTGAGTATTTGAATCAGCTTTTAATGAAAGAACCAATTTGTTGATGCAAATTTCCGCCGTTTTCATTCTTGACAAAAATGCACTTGCAAAACAATCAACACCTTTGATCAAAGACCTAAGCCTCACGCGCCCACAAGGTGTGGGGGGGGGGGGGGAGGGGAAGGGGTTAGGCCAATGGATCTCCAATGCCTAAGTTAGTTTCTTTGAGAAAGTAAAGTGTTTAGGGCATTTTAGGGGTAGCAAAAGCTCTGAAAATTTGGTAGAATATGGGATATTTATAGGGATAGGACCAGCCACAATGTTAGGGTTTTACCTTACACGTGGCGGCATCCTATTGGCCAAGGTGTTTATGGAGAAATATTCTCAAGATATTAAATAGGAAATAATACCTTGAGATAATGGTGTAATCATCCCAAATTTATTGAAATTGGGTTACCTACTTGATTGGAGTCAATCTTCAAATGGGAATGTATTAAAGATAGGATTTGGGTAATTAATCTTTAACTTTAATGCTTTGATTTTTCCTTACCAGGGGTAGGTGAGCTGTCGCCAGTCGTATTCAGCTACTTGGACCTACTTGGACTTTCTTGAATAAAAATCCATGTGTCGCCTCTAGAATTTTTGGGATTATTTTAGGCTCCACAAGATCTACTTGCAATGGGTCGTCATTATCTTCTGAAGAAAATACTTTATGCTTTAATGTAACACGCAATGGAATCTTCCAAGACCTCGAAAGGTTTAAAAAAATAAAAGCATTCACATCATCATCATCAACTACATTTTCATGCCATGTAGTTTTCATTGCGTTACATATGACTTTCATATTTATCTCATACTCATTTGGGTCCACATTCACAATACCATGGACTTTCCTCTGAAGCTTGGCAAATGTAATTTTATCTAAAATAAGTAATCCTTTTGTTTTGCAATTTTTGAACATTGAGTCAGTCCACCTTCCATTATAGTTCACCAAAATTGACAAACTAGACATTTTCCTAACATATAAGCAAAGCAATAAGAAAAGAAAAAAGTGACAGATACATTGAAAAAAAAAAGATTTAATATTGCCTAGATTATTAATACAATTAGTTGACAATTCCCAAGCAAGATAAGAAGAATGAAAAATAAAGAAAGAAAAATTGGCATTTCAAACAATAGCAATTACTGATGTTGTAGTTGAACCTGGGACCATTTAAAATATTGCTCCAATAATATTGTAAGCACGAAAACTCTTGGGACAAATTTCACCAAAATTTCGATGTCTAGAAATATATAAGTCAAATTGTGATTATGTTGGAACTAAATATGAAGCACAAATAATGCAAAGGTGGAAAACTAAATATAAATCACTAATAATCCAATCTGAACACGGACAACACCCTTAGGGTTAGTTTGGTATTGTTGAGCTTTGAAAAAAAAAACTATTTTTGCTATATGTTGTAAGAATAAATAGCTGTGAAATAAAGCAGTAGAGTGTTTGTTAAATTTTTTTGTAAAAGTGCTAAAAAAACGGTGTTATGGTGTTTTGGTAAATTTTTATGTAAAACAGTTGTGATTGTGTAAAATGACCAAAAAGAGTATAATACTAGATGTGCTATTAATTTTATTTTTTAACAAATAAAGGTCAATTACTAAATAATTCTTTTTTAAATATTTATAAACTTATCTCAAATATTAATTAGTAAGACAAGTTACTTCAAAATATAGAAATATTAGACTAAATAGTTAGGATTCATTAGTACAATATTGTTGATGTATTTGAAAGTAGCCTAATTAGATGCATTCATCAAACTTGCCGTTATTCTATTTCTTAATGCTTCTATTCATGTGATCCTTCATCTTGATAGTTATGGTGTTCATCATCATCATCATCACTATCGCTCTCTTCACAAAAGTCACAAGGGTCATCAAAATGACAATCACGTTCAGAATACCTTTAATGTAGTTATGAAGAGCCATGGTTGTAGCAATGACAATCTTCACTTGCTTATTGGATGGGTAATTAGGCATATCCTTTAAAATTGCCCATCTTTTCTTCCATACCCCAAATGTTTGTTCAATGATGCTCCTAATAGCAGAATGCATGTGGTAGAATACCTCTTTTGTGACATTCCGTCCTGAAATTTAATATATTTTATTCCCAGTAGCAATGAAATTTCTAAAATGCCATTGAGATGCCATGTAAGTTTTCCACGTGGACCTCAATTTTCCTTTCACTTTCCCATTCTTCTTTTACTATTTTTTAATAGTACTTATTTTTAAGAACATGTGGCCGCAGACAAAATTCAATTTGGAGCTATAGCGAACAAGTTACGTTCGAAATTGTGTAAAAATACCCAAGACAAATTCAAAACTTGGAATTTTTTTTTTTTTTTTTTTGGGGAATGTGGGATCCTAAAGGATCGCTATTGAGGAACTTTTATTAAAACCAACTCACACTTACAAACAAAAACAAAGGCCCAATTTATTCCAAAAAACAAACAAAGAATGGGCCTAAAAACAAAGAAAACACAGAAAATGAGCCCAACAACAGTGAAGTCCAAACAAAAATGAACATCCAAGAAACATCCATTGTGCTCTCCACCGCCAATCCGAGAAGCAGCCAGCCATCCAATCCTCCGTCCATTGCCGATCATCACCTTCACAGGCGCCACCTGCACACAACCATCAACAAGAGATAATCAGCGAGAAAGAAGCCAACCATCGGAAAAAAGCTCTGGGAAAATCCCGAGCAACAACACTGCGAATGGCAAACAACAAGGAGAACGTGGTGGTGTGGGAAACACCTGAGCTGGATACAACATTGGAACTCTACACACGAACTCAGCAGAAACTATGATTGAAAAACAAAGCACTAAGGGGCCATGAAAAGGGATACCCATGAGGTTGAGGGATGGGAAAAGCCAGAGAGGAAAAGGAGAAGAACCATCAGCAGATGGAAGGGGAGAAGAAAGAAAACAAAAGCATAAAAAACATAGGAAAAGGAGAAAGACCATTAGCAGATAGAAGGGGAGAAGAAAAAAAAAGCAAAAACAAAAAACCACCCACCGATAGGGAAATCACTCACACAATATGGTGAGAAGCACCCTCAAACAGAGGGAAAAACTCTCACAGGGAGAGCACCACTGCATGGGTCTTTTTTGGGACACTAAAATTTGCCTTCGTGTAGAGACATTGCTGCATGTATTGAGCACTTGGGTTAGTGTGTGCAAGTGGACTTTGAAATAATGGTTTTAATAGGTTTTAAAACCTATTTCCTCTCACCCAATCCATCATACATCATCTCCCCATCACTTTTTCCTTTTCCCCTCACCTAGCCGGTCCATGAATCGGCCCAAAAACCCATGACCCGTTAACCCTAACCCGAACTCGACCTAGATCCGTAAAACAGGCCTAAGCCCATCACTCGGATAAAAAAAGAGCCCAAACCCGAACTGGCCTAAATCCATAACTCAGATCCATTTATGAAATTGGAGGAAATATTCCCTTAGAATATTCTGTTAATTTTAACAGAATATTCCGTCTAAGGATGAAATATTCTTTTAAAGTTAACTGTTGACAGTTAGTTGACCAAAGTTGACTTTTTTGAAAATTTGCCCGGGATACTTTCTAGAGTTTTTCGACACACTGATTCCGTTTCCGCACTCTATTTTTCCAATTTCAATACCAATTGTCTCCAACTTCTATTTTTGAGCAAAATAAGGAGAAATTAGGTGTTTTGCATCAATTATTATTAGTTTAATGATTAGTATAGTAATTTCCCATATACGAGAGGACCACCCAGAGGAGTAGTGTGGGCAGAATAGGTTGGATGGCTACGAACCTGGGACATATCAGTGAGTGGGTCTTTCGGTTTAAAATATATATATATATATATATATATATATATGTGTGTGTGTGTGTGTGTGTCTGTGTGTGTGTGTGTGTGTGTGTGATTTTTCGCATAACAGTTTCTTTACATAATTGATGTGACATGCCATGGTTATCTTCTTATTTGGTTTTCTATACTCTATATTTTTATTAATTGCAAGTATAAAATGTGGCAGGATATCTTTATTCATTATATCTGCTCATTGTTACATGTGTGCACGGTGTTTATTAGTTAGTTGTACTATCATGGGCCAAGGACTAGCTTCATGTGTATGTTCACATGCACCGTTTACGTTCGCTTTGGATCCAGAGTTAGGTGCCAGCCTGTCCCTAGGTTTGTTGTTTGGACTTGTATGTGATACGCGTAGCGCCAACTTCACGTGATGTAGTACTAGAACGTAAAACCTACGCTAAGCCTATTCATGCATCTACTTTTTGTATGACTTGTGTGCCTACATAGGTAATAAGCAGTGATTTTCATAGCAGTGAATTTTTAATGATTTCCATAACTATGATTTTATGACATCCATTTGAGTTTTGATGATGAGATATTTCGTAGTAGCACCCTATATCCTTTAATCATTTGTGCTGCAGGGTTCCCTACTACTTATTATTATATTATTACTTTGGTAAATCATGTACTTGTTTTACAGCGAGGGATTACACGTTTTCAAAAGGTTTCAGAAAACTTTATTTTTCTAGGCCCACTCACCTTTACTTTTGGCCCTTCCAGGATGTAGTGATTGAGTTCGTGGGAGTACGAGATTTCAATGGAAGTAATTGACTGTCCTTTGGTCAAAGTTGGTTGCTTATGTACTAAATAATCATCTTTTATGGATGAGACAACTTTTATCTTTCTGCACTATGCTCTGAACTTCACGTTTTGTAATAAGGGTTACCACCCAATCACGTTGTGCACTCTGGTTTATTTATTTAAAGTTTAAATTTATTCTCACTTTTACACATCAACCTTACTTTATGGCTTTGTCACCCTCCAGACGTTAGCCATCACATCACGATTCGAATGGACACGTGGACATTCCGAGTTGGTCACTTTGTGACCCGTTGGTTTAGCAGCCCTACGAAAGTCCGCGAGATGATATCTTTCACCTTTGTATGCTCCAAATAACCTCTCATTTGTGGATACCCCGCATCTACCAAATAATTCAAAGGTGTGAAATAATAAATATGAAGTACCAATAATCCAAACAAAAATTGAGATGAATAACGTTACAAAAATTGACATTCATTCTTCAATAAATATTCAATCGAAGGAAGAAACTACAAAAGCAAAAAGAAAACAAAGACAAGGAAAAAATACAAAAAAGATTAACCATCTAAACTCAATATCATCTAGGGCTGCACGTCTCCACCAGCAGTCAATGTCTTAACTATGTCTCCATTATTTCTTAGGCTTTGCCATCAGAAATTTTTCATCTAATACGTTTTGGTTTTCTTGTTCAATTGGTTTTAAAGTGAGATTTTGGATATATTTGAAAGCTTTTATAAAAACTGAAATTTTTTAAATTAAGGGCTAATTTTTTACTATAGTTAAAAACATCACTTTTATTTCTTATCAAATAAACATAAGTATATTTGAAGTAATCATCAACAAAAGTGATAAAATATGTTTCCTCCATGAGTTAATTTCTTAAAATTCACAAATGTCACTATGATTAAATCCCAAAAAAAAAAAAACAGAACTTCTTTCAACATTTTATAAGGCCTTTTAGTGACTTTAACCTTACTACAACTTTCACATTTTTTAAATTTATTTTTTAAGTATAGGAGTTGAGTCTTGGTTCACCGCAATTATTAGGCTTTGAATTTCATGGTTTAAGTTTTGTTTTAATGCGCATACAAGCATGCTTCCGCCATTCAATAGTTAAATGCATGTATTATGTTGCTCAATGCACTTAGTTTATCATAAAATTTCCTTCAGAGTTAACTTCAACTTACTTGAGAAGTTGTAGAATGAAGGGTATTTATAGGAGCTAAAGGCCAACCAAATAGGTGGTGTATCCCACGCAACATGTGGACGTTCAATTGCCAAGATGTGTCATTTGATGGATGTAGTTGTACTTGTGCTATGATAGTACTGAGGATAATCCTTGTAGTTATTATTAAATTTAATTAATAATATCCTAAGGATTATCTTGGAGAATCTTTGGTTTGATGTGATTGGGCTACCTTGTTTAAAGGAATATGTCTTTCAATGAGGAAAGGTTAAAGGTAGGAATTAGTTATATATTCTGCCTTTAATTCCATGTCTGGTCTCCTTGCCATGAGCAAAAGAGCTTAGAGAAGTTGTAGTCAACAGCTCAAGTCTTCTTGGTAATTAATTGCACGTGAAACAAACGTGGTCCTCACCAATTTAATGAAGGCGTTCTCTTCAATAAAAAATGAAAGTTCATGTTTTTAACGCAAGTTCCTTTTTCGACACTCAAAATAGTACAGGCTAGGAAGAAAACCAAGAGAAGCCCAAGAAAGATCAAGCCCCAAAGGAAAAGAAGTCCAAGACCCAATGAATTTAGAAAGGGGCGTTTCCAAGTGCTACAGCCGACCACTCACCAGTCTAGTTTGACTAAGTAACATAAGGCACTTTCCGACTGACATGGGCATGTGCACAAATTGACAACTTTATCAAACAAAGCTCCAAAAATAGGCGTACTCAGACTTTAAGGGAAAATAATGAGATTTATGTGGGATTTCTAGTGACTAGCATGCATATACAATTCAAAATTCATATACATACGCAGCGGAAGCATGTTATCACATAATATCAAAGCTATAGTCATGCAAATCCCCTTCAAGAAGCATAGGTTTATATTTGATGCATCAAAATATTTTATGGAAGAACAAAGTGAAGGTATAGTTTTATACCTCTTGATCTAGACTTGAGACCAAGGATGGACCACCTCCAAGTTCTTTGCTCTTGGAACTCCTTGAGCCTAGCCTCCCTCCTTGCCTCCTCCACTTTGTTAGAATGAGTGCTCCTTGGTTCTCCTTTAGTCTCCAAGATTGAAGACCTCTAAAGATCCACACCCACTAGTGTAGTGAGATGGATGGATGAATAACCAAAAAGGGAGAGAAGATGATTTAGCTAAACTTCCCTTTTGGTGGCCGGCCTTTGAGAGTGAATTTAGAAGAGAGATGTTTTCTCTTTTGTGAAAACACTACACAAAAACCCTAATGAAACTTTTGTCTATAAAGTTCCTTTTATAACACAAAGAAACAAGTCAACAACTTGACTTCCTCTCTCTCCCTTTCCCTTTATTTGGCCGGCCCCTTTAGTGTTGTTTGGGCTTTGGGCTTTATTATTTCAAGTCATCCTATGCTTAAATAAAAGCCCAATGGGTTTGGGCTTAATGGCCCAAATGAACCCGAACTTTTCTTTAAACCCAAAACGATCTTTTATCGCTTTTATGATTTCTTTAGACTTTCTAATTAATCACAACACTTAATTAATCCAATTAATTATTTCCATCATCCATTAGTTGTCTCACTACAAGAGTGTATCGATGTACAATCATTTTAGGTTCTAATTAGCAAGGCAGTGAGGTGATTGGCACCAATCCAATTGATTATATTTAATCCAATCACTTAGTGAATTAAAACTTACTTTTAATTCTCCTTCTTCTTTGACGACTACTTATTTAGTCATCTAGAAGAACTCACAAGCCATGAGTGACATCTAACCATATATCATGGCTACCCAAGCTAATGTAGAATTTGTTCGGAGAACCTATACAATGTAATTCGATCCTTCTTTAAAACAATACTCTCAATCACACTATTAGGGTATGGATATATTATGTCAAACCCCTAATGTGATTATTCCATGTTATATGATTCAATTGAGTCGTATAGGAACGCTTTCCTTTATTACGCTCGATACTTCGGCTGAAGATTCCCGAATCATATCTTAGAGTATTCTTCCTCTCATAACGAGGATTAGAGATCCTTTGTTGCGCATTTACTTGCCTCCATGGCTAAGTGGCTTAACCCCAACTATGCCGTGGACACCCGCGAATGGAGTGACTTTGACATAATCAAAGATCAAGGACCTAACCACAAGACAACTATGATGCCTCAGGTCAAAGGACTACTTACATTATTCCAACCATTAGAGTTACTTGCTTGACATGTGAGTAGACCTCCATGCAAGTACTCTCGTTCGATTGTGTTCAGTGAACTCATTCCCTTAATGAGCACCTACATACCTGTCTTAGTGTCACTACACGAATGGGATGAGACTTTCCATCCTTCCAATTGAAGGGGACATAGTATGTACTGGTCTTTGCATTGTTAGTATCCCTCTAACAATCATATGACCAGGAACCTTTTTGGACATGATGGTTATGTGAAGAAGGTCTCTGTAGTCTAACATCATTAGATTACTTCTTACATCGATCCATTGTCCATGGATTCACTATTTAGGACATATATCGTTTATTGAGATAGTCCTAATTAGTATCTTTGCCTTTTGATGTATAAGAGTCATCTATACACACATTCATTGTCCTGAAAGGTTTCTTCCAAAGATTGACTTTCAGGGCATATTTCCAACACAGACGCCATCCCAGACCATGTGTCAGTCACTAGCAAAGGCATAAACTGACGACGGGACATAAAGGTTGCCAAACCATTACTTGGAACGAACATCATTGACTAGTCAAGGCCGAGCTTGGTGCTCGGTATGCCTTGGCCTAGAAAAACACGTAATACTGAGCCACCATCACCTCACCGCAACATGTCGATTGATGTACGAAAGAATTGCCAGCACGCCAATTTATGAAGGTAGCTCATTTAATACTAGAATAGTAATGTAGGTGAGCCCAAGACTTTGTTGGGCTCACTGAGGACCTATATAAGGGGGGAAGTGCCTCTTATGATGGTTCGGACGATTGAGAGGAAAAGGAATTTAGACTATAGCCGAGTGTTTTTTGTAATCATTAAATGAATAGATTCCAAGCACCATAGTGAATGTAGTCTAGTTTTGAGGGTGAACCACTTAAATCTTGAGTCTATTATTTCATAGCTTTATTGTTCTATTTTGTTAACCTGCAAATTTTGAGCGTTAACCACGTGTCCACTTCAAAATTTTCTGAATTCAATTTCTTGCTTTACACCAACCACTATGAAAATCCAACACTTGCAATATAATTTTCATTTAAATGGTGTTATGAAAGAGTATGTGAAAATTCATAATACAAATGAGAGGTCTTAGGTCGATTCTTGTCAAGGGAGAATTTGAACCACATTATTGCTAGCCCATTATGAGGCTTAGCTAACTCTCTCACCCCTTTCACAAACATAATATTGTTTATTCAGAAATAAAAAAATCACATTATGAATTTTCACATACTCTTTCATAACAGTCTTCATTTTCTTTCGTCTACGGTAAGTAGATTGAAAGTGAGAATAGGTGTGGGAAGAGTAGTATAAGGTTAAAACATAATAAAACGAGGACTTAAACCTTCTTTAATAATGTAATGTAATGAAGATACCAACACACAAGACATACAACATGCACGCTAGAAGACACCTCTTACCTGCTTTCTTGATGCATCCAAAACCTAATTTCAAATTTGAACTCTTGTTTTTATCCCCTTTTGTTCAGCCTCTGATTTGCAACGGAAACCCCAAACGGTGACTTTTGCTGCATGTCACATTATGGTATTGTGCATGATACCAAAGGTTTGTTAATTCTCTCTCTCTCTCTCTCTCTCTCTCTCTCTCTCTCTCTCTGAGGTAAAACTGTATACATGGTTTCTATTTTTTTTTTCTTTTTTTCTTTTGTTAATATCACTGCTCGAACTTGAACTTGACACTTGAAAAAGAAGAAAACTGTATACATGGGCACGCCTGAATTTCTTCCACACCTGAATTTCTCAAAGTCAGGCACAACGGGCACGCTTGAACCACTTGGTCACACTCTACACAGACTCAAATGCCGGCACGGTAACAAGACAACCGAGGCAACTCGTTTCCGATTAGGGATGGACAAATACCCATCGGTTGTGGGTAACCGCGGTTACACGCCCATTTAAATTTCACGGTTACGGTTATGGGTAACCGTTAACTGTGGTTATAAACGGGTAACCATTTACCCATTTATTTTATATATGTAAAATTAACACAAACCATATTCCCTATCGGACAAAACTTAGATCAATGTTATTGATTATAGTGCATGATTTCTATAGCTAATATAATATAGTTTTCCTTAACCACTTTAAATTTCATGGTCCATTATATATATTATGTTAATATTTTACATTCCGAGTCAAATAACCTAAGAATATTGTCTTTTAACAGTTTTCGTAACCCAAGAATACTTAGCAAATTTTATATTACCTTCATTGCTAACAGTTAAAAATATCGTCTGTAAACTATTATTTCAATTATTGGAATGGTATACGGACTTAAAAAATTAAAATGCGGAAATGTATGATGAATATACCTATAACGGTGTTTAATTGTTAGAAAAACAAAATTATGACAAATTTTTCTTTTTTAATTTTCAAGTTGTTAAAAAAACACGTAGACGGGTGAAAAAGGAGTAAATGGTAAAAAAAGAAAGGATAAACAGGTTTAAAAATGATAAATGGGTAAACGGGTACTAAACGGTTACGGTTAAATTGGTACACGCCTATGGGTATGGTTAACCGTTTATAAACGGTTATGGGTATGGGTATAACCGTTTAGACAATTACCCAACGGGTAAACGGTTATGTGGGTATGAAAATAAACGGTTATGGATAAATAATCGCGGTTACCCGCCCGCCATAACCATTGCCCATCCCTATTTCCGACATGCTTTACAACTTGAACTTGACACTGTTATTTGAAAAATAAGTAGTTAAGGAAGGTTTTACACAAGTTTTAATTAATTATCATGCCACACTAACAAGGAAATATATCACTCCATGTCGAACAAACTCGTTTAAACCCAATATCTACCAAGCTCACATGACCCAAGACACGTGGTTTCATGGAGCTTGCTTGAGGGGTTAAGGTGTGGAAGGTTATGGAGGTACACAATGCCCATAGAAACCTTATGATAATAGACTTTGGTCTACTTGGGAGCACCAAAGTCCTAGCCCAACTTAGAGTGATCCCATGTTGGGTAAGCAAATGAGATATTTTCCTACATGCTATTTTAGTCATGCATTTTCATTGACCATGTCACGCCCAAACACGACATACATCTAGGATCGATACGTGATGCTCGGGTGCAGGTGTGCAAGAAAATACAAACAAAAAATTATGAACTGAAATAACAATATTTACAACAAATATACAACAAAATCAACCAACCCTCACTATGACAACGCCATAGGCTCTAAAAGGAAAGTCCAAAAGAAATACAAGGAAAGATATTGGGTTAACCTAATCACTCCAAGTTCTCTGACCTCTATCTGCTACCCCAAGAGCTCCTCATATCTACAAACACCTGTCACCTGCACAATGGCCCCCTACTCATTGGAAATGGTGCACTAGGCAAAGCGATAACCTGGATAAGTTTCGAAGCTCGTGTGAGTGACATAATCTGACGTATGTGATAATCATAAAAGAAGTCCATTGACCATAGTTTATAAACATTAATCATAAAACCATACTTTATAAAATCATAAGGAATCTGCTGAACATCCTGAAGGAGTCACCCAAACATCCAACGGCCTTTCTAGATCAAACCACAAAGGTTCTCGAATTTCTAGTTCATAAATACACTGAAAACTAGGGCTATAATGACACAATTCTGCCGAAGCCTACAACTCTTAAGCTTTCACATTTTAGACCAAATCCAATGAACCAACAAAAATAAGGGATGGGATTATGGACCAATCAACGGAGTAAGATCGGGTTCCGAACCACTCAACGTAACTAAATAAGAAGAGGGATTCTGACCACTAAACGAAACCCAACAAGGACAGGGTTCTAGACCACTCAATGAAACCAAAAGAAAACGGGATTCCAGACCACTCAATGAAACCAAAAGAAAACGGGATTCCAGACCACTCAACAGAATCTAAACGAAACACGATTCCAAACCACTCAATGAAACTGCAGAGAAAGAGGGATTTCGAACCACTCAACATAATCCAGACAAAGCAGGGTACCAGACCACTCAACAAAACCCGGTTCTAAACCACTCAACGAAACCGAGCATAATTCAAGGAACTTAGATTAGAACAACTCAACGAAACAAGACATGGCATAAGTTCGATGCAACAACTCCCTATGACAATGGGTTAACGGTCCTCTACTAGCCTTCACGTTTCAAAAACATTTCAAATACCATTTAACGGATAGATCAATGACACATTTTTATTTTAATAGAAATTACATTTATAAATCCATGCAGTATCCACAAAGCATACTAGCACGAGAAATTTTTAGTAATAAACAATATCACACATTAAAGACACTTACTTGGAGTTTGCGCTACGGCTCCCTAGCACAAAGATTGATGCGTTCATGGACAATCGTCGCCTAGAACAAGGCACAAGTCCCATTTTCAAAATTTAAGATAAAACACATCATTCTAGCTTGCACACATCCTCTACAACATTCTAAAATGATTCAGGACACATTGACCAAAAGACAACTCTCGATCCCTCGTCTTCCCCATTTTGCCTTCATCATTTAATTTATCCTTCTGATTCCCTTCCTTACCCACTGGTTTTTTCTCCCTTCCATCCAAACCATTTTTTTTCGTCACTTTCTTTCTCACCACCCTTCTTCTTCTTGTACATTATTGCCACTTTGACCACCCTTGTCTTCTTCTTTTTCATTTTCTTTATCTCCTTCCTCTTCTTTTGCCTCTTTATCTTTTCCTCCCTCTGCAACTTGATCTCCCACATCTTTTCTTCTTCTTCTTCTTTTTCTACTTCTTCCTCCTCCTCTTCCTCCTCCCTTTCCTCTTCCTTAGCATCCTCATCTACATGTTTTTCCTTCACTACCCTCCTTAATTCCTCCACCCCCTTCGACGACTCTTCCACTTTCTTCAGCAAAATCATGTCTGATATCTCATTCTCGTGGGCCAGCCGCACAAATGACACCTTCATCCACATGTTTCTTTTCCTTAGCATCCTTATCCACATATTTTTCCTTCACTACCCTCCTTAATTCCTCCATCCCCTTCGATGACTCTTCCACTTTCTTCAGCAAAATCATGTCTGATATCTCCTTCTCGTGGGCTAGCCGCATGAATGACACATTCATCCGCATGTTTTTCCTTAACTACCCTCCTTAATTCCTCCATTCATCACCCTCTTTCTCACCACCCTTCTTCTTCTTGTACATTACTGCCACTTTGACCACCCTCATCTTCTTCTTTTTCATCTTCTTTATCTCCTTCCTTTTCTTTAATCATCATCATCTTCTTCATCTTCTTCTTCTTCTTCTTCTTCTTCTTTCTTCTTCTCCATTTTCTTCATCTTTTCCTCCCTCTGCAACTTGATCTCTCACATCTTTTCTTCTTCTTCTTCATCCTCTTCCCTCCTTAGAATCCTCATCCACATGTATTCCTCCACCCCTTTTGACAGCTCTTCCACTTTCTTCAGCAAAATCATGTCTAATATCTCATTCTCGTAGGCCAACTGCATGAATGCCACCTTCATCCGCATGTTTTTCCTTCACTACCCTTCTTAATTCCTCCACCCCTTCAACAGCTCTTCCACTTTCTTCAGCAAAATCATGTCTGATATCTCATTCTCGTGGGCCAACCACATAAATTACACCTTCAACTCTTTCAACTGCATTTCAACTCACTGATATCATTTGTGTCAGGAGTCAAGTTCTCAGGAATCACAACATCTGCATCATCCCCCCAAGTCCAATGCTCTTTGTTCTTCTCCGCTTCAATCAGAAAAATTTCTATAATCCGCACATCCTACCATTTAAAGCCACATATCATAAATACATTTCTCACACATACAATAATCACACACGTTCACTTTCATTCATTAAATTCAAAAGTTTTGCAATACAATTATCAAGGTTCTAAAAGACGCTAGGGGCTAGTCGTGCGGCAAGCTGGGGCTAGCGCCTAGGCGCCTAGGCGGGGCCTAGAAGGACTAGGCATATTTAAGTAAATCTATTATATTCTTGTAAATAAGTCTATGTTTATACTTAAAATATATATAATTTCATTATAAACTACAAAATAGAATGACATATATATTAAGAAGTATTGGAACATAATGAAAACATGGCGAACATGCATATAATGTGTATTCATTTAAGTATTCAACAAGTCCCTTACAATTTATTGAAAAAAAAAAAATTGCAAAATGGAAGTTATCTATTTTCTGTCTGAGTGAGTCGTAACTTAGGCGGGAGCCTAGGCGGTCTAGGTGGGTGCCTCAGCAGGTCTATACGTCATTTCTCAATTTTCAAACGCATAGGCATTAATCGGGGCGGTGGCCAACCGCCTAGCGCCTAGGCGGGGATTCTTAGAACAGTGACAGTTATACCTCTCAGCTCTCGATTATATACAATTGCAGCTGCTTGTGGATCAGTTTCTTCTTCGTTGTCTTCCACCACAAAATTCTCGATCTAGTTGCCGGATCTACCATCTTGCAGTAACGCAGAGGCTTCTCAAATTGGGAAGTTTTTTCGTATGCCCTTACTTGCACGTATTCCTCAATAAATGAATACTTAATCACATTAATAAAGTCAATATTACCAACGAAAGTAACACATATTACCTGAAAAGCGTACGAAAATCCTTTGCAGCCCCATTCGAACTGATGTGCCTCTTCGTTCCCCTAACTTTTTCATCTTCCTCCTCATCTCCCCCACCATCTCCTCAACTCTACCTCTACCTCTCCTTGAAGCAGCAAGCGAGAGGTTGTCACGAAGTTGTTCAAAAGAGATGGAACCTCACGAAAAGCTGTTGAACCTATCCATATCCTCCACAAGGTCGAGGTAGTCTAGATTCACAGGAACATAGTTCTTCACCTCTATCAATACGGCCTTGGCGAAGTATACCAGACCTAGCTTGAAGGCATCATCGCTGTTCTTGAACTCTTTAAACGCCCTTTCAAGCTCCCTGCAAGTCATGGATATTTATTTGGTTACTTTCTTGGGGATAGCCTTAGCTTTACCTTTCCCATTTTCTTTCCTCCCCTTGCTACTTTCACCTATCAATCATAATTTCTCGGAAAAATACTCCCTCAGTAGCCTAATCCTTTGTGGCTCAACTTCTATGTCATGGGGTTTGTCACAACCTATTAAATAGGTCGGTCTTTCTAGGTCTTTAACCCCTTGATTTTCCACTCTACGTAGAGATAACTCATGAACCAATTGCCCACCGAAGGCCGATTCATACACACCCGAAGGTGGCCAAAGCAAGATATCCTAAAGGCACCAAATTGTGCCTCATTAAACTTCTCCTTAAACAATCCTCACACATGGGGGCTTGGGATAGGCTGTTAACCCTTCCCTATATGCTTTTTCTTCTCTGGTTGCTATTTCAACACCTTAGGTTGCCATATCTTGTACACGTAACAATACACACACATCAACAATAAACAACACATAACCTTACAACAACCTGTCACGAAGGCTTCATAGCAACAACATCTACTGTGAACAAAGCATCATTACTTGAGCAATTTCAAGTCCCACCATAAAATGAACAATAATTCAGATATAAAAATCAATCCCTACCACCATAAAATTAACAATAATTCAGATACAAAAATCAATCCCTATTCAAAACTACAACTTTACCAAAACAACAGATAACAGCCTAGCCTCTACACAACCCATCAACATAGCTTCATAACTTCACAACGCACCCAAATTTCTAAAAAAATTCACATATATCCACAAATTCCAATTAATTACATCAAGGAACATGCATAATTAACCTTACACCTAACTTTATTATACTATTTAACAAAAATAACAAAATTAAATTTTAGGGTTCCATTTTCAAAACTCAGTAAATTTGAAATTCATTTGGGGAATCAATTATGACATCTATTATCACAGAAGCACTCTGAACCTAGCTTGAATGAAGCAAAAAGCATGTCCTTTCTGTGGAACCGACTGCACAACTTTCAACCAAAGTCCCCTGATTTTCTTCACTGTCTAGAATTTCTATGAGGCCGGACAACACAAGCACAAACGTTGATAACTGGGTTTCAAATGGGAAGCACGTTTTCGAACGGGAATGATGTTTTCGATGCCAATGTTTGAGCAAACGCGGGAGAGAGTGTTTTTGGAGGAGGACAAGACTTATTAAAGACGGTAAGTGTTGATGTCGGAGGGACCGTTTAAATCTCAAGAAATTTTGATTTCATGCTGGGTACCATTTTAATTAAGTGACAGGTCATTTATGACCCGATTTCACTCTAAGCTCATTATGATGAATTCATTTTCAACATTTTAATTTTCATCTAACAGCCCACATTCCGTCCGCACGCAAAGTCCACAAAGTTCCGTCCGCACCTTTGAAACGGTGTAAGTCTGTTGTGTTGAGCAAATTATAAGTAGTGGACAAAGCCCCCCGTGGTGGTGTGTGAGTTTACAAGGCAACACGAGCAGTCTGAGCACGGTACAAATAAAACACATAAACCCAGTGGCACTGGAATAGCATCAATCAAAAGCTCCAACAGTTACAGTGTAGTGTACAACTTTTACACAATTATCTAGAGAAACCATGATTGTTAATGGCTGCACATAATTGTGTGGTTTGTGTCTAGCCTCACATTCTAAATTTCTAAATTTGACTTGGTTAATGAATTTGGATCATGTCACTTTATATATATTTTTTTATATGCATATAAAAGTATAAAGTGTACACATGAACAATCAATTAGTTATGAATATTTTTAGCGTGCAGTTAACCGCACCATTTTAAAATGTGAATGTGTAGTTCATATTATTAATATTGGCGAGAGGGGAGAGAGATTTTTTTAGTGTGAACATAACACGGGATGATATTATACAAATAGTAAGATATATGTTTTAAAAAATTAATAACTTAAAAAATAAAATTTCTCACAACTTATATAAAAGGGTAAATTACATAGTAGCCCCTCAGGTTTGAGGTTTATTACAACCTCATACAACATCTTTAAAACATTTCACTTTCATACCTCATGTACTATTTTATTTCAAAATAACACCTCCGTTAGATTTTCCATCCATTAGTCTGTTAAATGCTGACGTGGCTGCCACATTTGTGCTTATGTGGCTGCCACGTGGCCTAAATCTTCAAAAAAAAAAAAAAAAAAAAAAAAAAACCTTAGAAAACCCAGATCCCACCACTTCCCCCCCCCCCCCGGCCGCCGAAACCCCATCCCTTTAGAAAACCCATAAGCAGCCATCAAGACCCTCATTCCCTTAAATTTCCCAACACACTCTCCTTCTCACTCTCACTCTCACCCAACACCTTCCCCACACCCCCAAAACCATGAAAGTACCTTCTCTTTCTTCCTCCTCCTTCCCTCTGTTTCCCTCGACCTCTCCCGCTGCAACCTCTCCAACCAAATCCCACCACAAATCTGCCACCTTTCTTCACTAATCCACCTAAATTTGAGCGGCAACGCCTTCCACGGCCCTCTCCAGCCCGCCATTTTCGAGCTCTACAACCTCAGGATCCTCGACATCAGCCACAACAACTTCAAGTCGGATTTCCCGCCCGGGATTTTGAAGCTCAGTGGTGGTGGTGTGTCGTCGGTGCGTGCGTGGTTGTGTAGACGGGTGCGTGCATGGGTGTACTGTCGGGGAGAGAGTCCGAGAGAGAGATAGAGAGTGAAAGAGTGAGAGATCCGAGAGAGAAAAACCCCCGGCCCTGCCGCGACCCGCGACCCACGACCCACCTCTCTTCCCCCCGCTCCGCCGCGACCCACTTCCCTTCCCCCCCCCCCCCCCCCCGGGACCTTCTGACGACCTTCCTGCGAACTGGGCTTTTTTTTTCTTTTTTTTCTCTTTTTTTTTCTCCCTCTTCTTCTTCTTGTTGTTACAGGTTTTGGGGGGATGAACTGGGGTTTTTTTTTTTTTTTCTTTTCCTCCCTCCTCTTCTTCTTCTTCTTGTTGTTGCAGGTTTTTAGGTTCTAGGTTAGGGATAGGGATGCGGGTCGATTGGGGGGAGGTGGTTGGGGGGTGGGTGAGAGATAGTGGGTAGGGATTGCAGAGAGGAGAGGGGGAAGAAAAGGGATCTGGGTTAGGGTTTTTATGTTTTTTTTTTTTTTTTTTTGTTGAAGATTTAGGTTTTTTTTTAAAAAATTAAAAAATAATTTTTTTTTGCCACGTGGCAGCCACATAAGCACAAATGTGGCAGCTACGTCAGCATTTAACAGACTAATGGATAGAAAATCTAACGGAGGTGTTATTTTGAAATAAAATAGTACATGAGGTATGAAAGTGAAATGTTTTAAAGATATTGTATGAGGTTGTAATAAACCTCAAACCTGAGGGGCTACTATGTAATTTACCCTATATAAAAACACGTAATATATCACATGTGTTCCGATCATAATGAAAATTTTCTAATAGGAAATAAGCTCAGGCCCTCAAGAGTATTGTCCCAAGTGAATAGCACACGCAGTCTGACTCAAGAGTATGCGGTAATGCAAGCCAATGGGGTTGCTCACTTTTCGGCCTAACTTTTGTGTCCTTCGAGATGCTTTGGTTCGATGAACCTCTCGATTTTATTCAATTCATTATAAGCTAATTATTCATTCTTTATTCTTCAGAAAAATTTAAAATTAAAATCTATTTCATTCCCATTAATTATCATCACATAAATAAAGCATTACCGGAAGCAGTTCTGGTGAATAACCAAAGCATCCCATCCCAATAAAGAGAATACAGATAGTTTGTTTTGATTGTGATAGAGATAATTGAAGCAATACTTCCTCAACTTTCACTCAATTGAAGTTTCGGTCTCTAAACTAAAAATCTGTCAGTATTGATCCCTGAACTCGGTATAATATACAACAATGGTCCTTTTAGCTAACTCCATTAAAACTTTCATCTATTTTTTGCTCCTTTAAACTCTTTATTCGTCCTTGAACTTGTTACTAAATAAAAGCTTTTTAGAAAAAGATTCAGGTACCACTTTCACTTTCAAATTAAAAATGCTAATTAGAAGAAACTGTCATAAAAACATTTTTAGAAAGTAAAATATAGGAGACATTGTTGATACATGAACCAGAACAGTAACTCAAGGATGAAATTACACTAAAGCTATGACACCACTAAAACTGACTAAAAGTACAAATTGTACAGCAAAATCTTACCTTTTGAATCTTTTTATTCATAAACCTTCTATCTGCTCAAGGGTAGAGAAGTGTGCATTAACACTTTTCAGAGTTTCTTGATCAATTTCGGTAGCACTAATCACTTTAGGAAACGAACAATTCCACTCCTTTCCGGGCTCCGAATCATTCTTTGCAGTCTGTTTCTTCATTATGTCAGCGTCTCCCGATTCTGTTCTACCAGTCAATTTGTGTTCACTGAAGAGCTGAGATTTCAACTCCAAGCATGCCTTCAAATCCTCCTTGTTTCGGGCTTTGTTCAGCTTATCAATGAGATCGCCTAAAGCAGAAGTCCTTCCAGCCCACCGTGTTTCTTCTTTTTTGGGCCCTTTATCCAATCCATTTGGCACACTTGATTTCTTGCCCCCGTCATCAAACTCGCATTTCTTAAGCTTCTTTAGTCCCTCGTCAACAATTTGCTGTATCCTCTTTCGGAAGTTACTGGTTCTCATTGGATTTGACCTCAACTTCAACTTCAGCCCTGACAAAATAGCCTCAGTGTCATCTTCTGTAGTATTAGTAATAGTATTTTGGTTTGATATGGATGATCCATCCCTCATCGACTCCTCTGCAATAGATTCCACAGAAAACACTTGCTCTAATAGGCTGACGTTCTGCATGTATCGATCAAAAGCTTCATTTTCCACTTCAATGTTTCCATCCTTGTATTCCCTCAACTTGGAAAATCTCCACTCATTAATAGCCACAGCATCCTGACATTAACATTTTTTAGTTAGAACAAGTCATTCTCACAGTGAAAATAGTACAAGAACAAATAGATAGTACCAAAGGACATGCACCTTTCTGGTCAAAGGCTTCTTCGAACGAAGCGGAATATGCAGATTATTGAATTGAGCAAAATTGATCGAAGGTTGCCGGAATGATGCAACTCTATGGGAATTCCTGAAGTACAGCCAACAATTTAAGAAAATCTACATCCACAATGAAAACAGTACTTGCTTTGAAGACCTTTACTGAATGAAGTTCCAATGGCAGCCAAGGCAAGCAAGAAAAAATACAAAGGGTTGTAACAAGGGAAGCTCAGAAAGCCAACTGTTAAAGTTAGGGAATAAAACCATCAAAGTTATGACTATAGAACAAGCTAGAAACCAGTGCAAATCTTCAGCCAATTGCCTTCCATAGGAAGATTCGACTTAATTAAAATCACCAATTTTTGACAAACCCATTCTCAAGTTAGGTCATAGTGAATTAGACTATAAACTTGGCTTCGCTGCCAACAATTTAAACCTTGAGCAATATGACACAATATTATATAAATGGTAGAAGAGCAATGCAGTTTTGTAGGGAAAACAATTTAATGACCAAATTCTTAGAGACAGAATTATAGGATATAACCAGATATTAATTGAGCAGCTGATGTTAGGAACTCACCCTGATGGTGATGCATCGGTTGATTGATGGTTAAATAGAGGAGAGTTTGAGGTTGGTGCCTTGTCTGGAAAAGTTGCATTTGTTTTCAAAACTGCAGAGACAATACAATATACAGTAAGGAGAAGGCAAAAACAAACATGCATAGATGAAAAATCCAAACAAACAATTTTTTCTTAAAGGGACCAAAAATATCTCCTTAACAAGAGCTTTGGATCTCCCACCCAAACATCTAGGCCTATCCATAGAAACCAAAACCATAAGATGATGCTCAATGCAGATCTCTTGATATATTTGAGAATGAAAAAACTAAGTTGGATTAATAGTTATATCTTAAAAAGGCTAATAAAAAAAAAGGACAAAACTGATGACCGATCTTTCTTTTAGTCAGAATGAAAAAGAACAATGATCAACAAGCAGTCCATCAGGATCAAACACCTTAAGTACAACTGAAATGCAAACTCAAATATAAATCAAAGAAAACAGTCCCACTTAATCTAAAATAGCAGACCAATCCAAATGGATAGGTGAAAATTCCCAAGCCCAAACCTGAACAGACCCATCATAAGTAACACAACCCCAAGAAATCATGCAAAGACATGCCAAAATCAAGTCAACATCCTACCCTTATCAAGACACCTTGCTGTCTCTGTGTAGTGTGAGTGAGAACTTGATGGTTCTGACACGCACAATTTAATAAGAATCTCACCTAGGTAAGCAACTATGATCAAAATTTTACATAACCAATCTTGTCCACCAATGGAACAGATTGCCACTTCATGCTTCTAAGCATAAGCCTATAACAGTATCACATTTAACCAGATGCCCCACTGCTCTTCAATTTTTGCAACATTTCAAATATGGATATTCATCCAACACACCCAAAGACCTTAGGGGTAGGAACGCAGTGTTTCCGAGACTGTTCATGATGCTTTCAGCAGCTCAAAGACACTAAGCTGCCGTCATTATTCCCTAGGCTCCACTTTAAGATTCCAACATTGCCACAGATAGCTTACTCAATCCTCTGCATAAGCATAAGTGATGTCATGGGTGGTGGAACCATACCTTTAAGCTATCCACTCTTTTCCTTTTAGGAAAAAGGGACGTTATGTGGAGTCAGCACTTTAGAACAAAAAAATATATTTCTACTGATATTGGAAACCACCGACTTTCCCTCATTTACACTCATCAGAGTAGTTGCTCAAAGCCATCAGCCATCACCATACATAACACTGAAAGCCATTACTACATAAGATACCTAAAATTTCTCAGACCCCTCAAAAAGCGGCAGTTGTTGTCGTCACTCTTCTCCATGTGAAATTTTCTCTATCAACTGGCATTGTTGGAAACCATACAGACAAAACCAAGCAATACAAGATTTTGTCCCGAAGCTTGAAATAACAACTGTAGAAGATAAAGCTTTGAAATGCCAATTGTAGAAAAGCATTACCAAAACTTCACAAAATGCACAAGCACACCCCACCCTCCACAACAGTAAAGAAAAAATGAATATAATTATCCAATCTTCAAAATAGCCACGCACTTTAAGGATGTTTTGATAAAGTATACAATCTTGAACAGACATACCATGAATATGACATGGATTTTGAGCTTTTGAGCAGCAACTCTTGCATGACTCGTATGGGCACCTGCACATGCAAAGCATCTCAATAACATGAAACAGAAAGAAAGGATATTATTCTAAATGTAGTTATACAAACAAAACATATATTCAACACAATATAGCGTATGGTAAAAAACATACCAATAACATAGCACATTGTATATGAAGAAAAAAAAAACGATTCCCACAACATCATCCAGAATATCAACAAAGTCGGCGCACTAAAGCTTATCTCCTATTGGTGCTGGAAGGGGAAGGATCATAATTGAAATTAACGTTGAAAACTTTATTTGGATGTGCCTTAGTGAGATCTGTGAACAAGACCATCAAACAGTAATTTCAGTCTTTCTTTCTTTAGGTGGTAATGAAAATGGATTATCCTGAGTTCCTAAAGTGCATGTTTGGGGTCAAATGGTACTTGAACGAAGTTGAGGAGTGGCTGAAAATCATAAATTTGAAACTGAAAATGAAGAATGTCCTCTTTAAAGTCTCATTAACGCCATTCTAGGAGTCTCACCACAAACTTTCCAACTTCCAAGAATGTTAATTAATCAGTACTGGAGTATATCACATAATAAAGGCTTGCACATCAAGGTTAAATCCTGATACAGTAAGGAGAAGCTAGGCCCATAATTTACCAAGGAAACAATACTTCCTAATGGTACATGGATAGTGGGTCTTGTCGATACGTGGAACAAGATTACCTAAGTGGTATACTAGCTTCTTTTGTACGGAACTGTTAGGGGTATACGGTATAATTGGTTGGTATATTTTATCAACTATATATACTACCTTTATAGAGTCCCCTTCGATTGAGGGATCCCTCAAATAAGCTTATCTAGCTTTTAATTGGTGATTTAAATATGTTTCTATAATTGTAGTAATATGAATTGGGATGGAATGCCCGTTAGTGGGAATCAATTGATGACAGTATAAGAACAAGTGGCAGCCCATTGGTATTTTCTGGCAGCCAAAATCACATCCAACTTAGAAGGTATTGTTGAGAGCAACTTTTCTTCTTCCATATTTCCTCCCTCCTTTTCTCGATTTCTCCTAATTTCTTTTTACTTTTCTTCAAAACTCTTAGTTTCAGGTTTGAGTCTATATCACTGAGGAGATCGAACGAAGTTTGAAATACATTTGAAAAAGATCGGGGTCGCTCATTTCTCCAATCTGTTTAGGGCATGCATTCTAGTAAATAAAAATAAAAATAAAAACAAAAACTAATCTCGTCCAACAATAACTACTGTACTTACCAAACACATTCAAATATTAACAAGTATCTAATTATCATGGCCACAGTGCTATTCTTTGCGCCAAATTCTAAAGTTGATTCAGAGGCATTCTCTCTTGAAGTTATACTAAAAGGAGTCATACTAAAGCCAATCGGCTTCATCAATGTAAAGCACCCAATCACATCATAAATTTCCCGGAAAATTTCATCAAATCGAGGCAGAAAATCAGAATTACATCAAACCCACCAAGGCAAGATTGTCTCATCCAGTTTCTACAATCTACCATCCGGAATAGTTAAATCCCTGCCTTTCGACAGCAAATTACTTGCCCTTAAGACCATAAACACATCCAATTTTTAGCCCAACGTATTCAATTCCCCCAAATTAATTACCAAAACCGCAAACAACAAACAAGGCAATGCTTATTAGAAAAGCAAAAATCGCATACTCCACCAAAACCTAATTGTCAGAACATAAATTAATACAGACCGAAAGGGAAATCAAGCAAGGAATTCAATTTCCCTCAAATGAATTACCTGGAGCGAGCGACATTGCCGCACTGCTTACACTTGGGCTTGTTAAGGCCGCGAAGGGTCTTGGGGGGCGTGTCGGTACGGTGCACCGGATGGAAGGGAGCGATGGGAGGCGAGGCAGCCGTGGCGGTGGTGGTGGGGCGAGTGTCGCCGGAGCTGGTATTGCTTAGGGCAGGCGAGGGCGAAGGAGCAGCTGCCATAAGGGCGCGAAATCGGGTTTTGTATTTTAATTGTGTTTTATGGAATTAAAGAGAGATGCGTTTGGTAAGGGATCAGCGTGAGGAGTGTGGTCAGCCACTTGACGTCTAAAAAAAAATTTGAGTCTTAATGGGCCGGGTCAGTTTTTGTTTCTAAACAAAAAGTTACTTCTCTCTTGTTCTGTCGAGCTATTTTTATGACCATCTAATAATTATTTAGGCAATGATATAGGTTGGGTGTAGGTTTTATATTCTAGTACTACACCACTTGAGTTGCGCTAGTCGCATCATATACAAGTCTAAAACATCACACAAAATGACAGGCTGACACCTAACTCTGCATCCAAAGCGAATGTAAACGGTGCATGTGAACTACACGTGATGCTAGTCCTTGGCCCAAGATAGTACAAGTAATTAAGAGACACCGTGCAAATATGTAATAATGAGCAAGTAAAATGCAAGAATGTCATGCCATAAGTTTATTCTCACAAATAATATTAAAAACATGAATGTACGAAAAATCTATTTGTAAAACTAAACATGGCATGTCACATCAATATATATATAAGTAGTTGTTGAGAAAAACACATATACATATATATATATACACGTAAAAACAAAGGACCCACTCACAGGTACTTGCGATGTCACATCCTTTTGAGCTAAGAAAGTTAGAGTCTCCAATAGTTGCACCTAAGCATAATATTGGGTCCCATCAGTAAAACTCAACTAAAACGATTAAATTTGAAAAAACGCACCGCGGATTCGGAATCAATGAGTCGAAATACACTATGAGGGGTCTCGGGCAAATTTTGTAAAAAATCAATGAAATAGTCAATGATCAACGCTAAAAGTAGCCTCGGTGATCAACTATGTTAGAACTTCAGAATTTTTCTAAATGGATGTCAAAAATATTTTAACTGGAAATCATTATGAAATTATTTTATATTTTTTAAATAAAATAAAAACTATTAAAAGTTTTTCTTTTATCATGATATTCTACATTAATCTATATTGAGGGGAGTGAAAGGTTTGAACAGGCAACGTAAGAACATCTTCAATGAACATGTCGAAAGATAAATGTCAAATGTTAATTTGATGGCGGACGTGGCAATGTCACAAACTAAATATTGTTCACTACTAGATCCTAGTTTTCTCCCAAATCCATATAAAACTTGCTCACAAAGTGAATATTGTTCAATTATCAAGTTACAAAAATCTCATGGCGCTCAACGAAATAAATACTAGTTGCTACATCTTCCAATCACTCAGAAATACTTGTTGATAGGATTTTTAACATCTATGCAAATAGGGTTAAAACCACATGAAATACTTGCAAGAATACAAGGATATTGTAGTATAGATGCTCATGCAAGGTCGTTCTCCTCAAGGATTATTTGAATAATTTATGTAGAAACAATTCCTAATTAACTACTTAAAGCTAAAAATTGAGAAAGGTGATTTTGAATTTAGGTAATATATTAAAAACGAATTTTAATTAAAAACCAGTAGTGATTCCTAAATTAATATGATAATAGAAAAGAGTTTTAAATACCAATTTAATAAAGCACTAGGGTTCCACCATCACCTAGCAATCCTATGAATTCTTACCAATTACTTATGATCTACACATGCCACTTTGAAGGTTAGGTTTTCCTAATTTATATTCTACTTGGAACCTCTAACATAGAACGTATATCTAACATGCAATTCGTCCAGACGTTCGGATCAAATATGAATATGAGAGACTCATTATGCTTTATGAAAACCCTTTGAAAAAACATGCAACTCTTAAGATGTGGTGTTCATCCTGAGTGACATTACAATTATTAATCACAAGAAGCCAGCGTCAATTTCAGGGAACCTTTCGACCAAAATTGCATCAAATTACTTTTCTAAAGATCCTAATGGTGGCCGAGCATTAAGACAATTAGACAGGTTTAATCACGGTGATTAATAATTCAAAGTATGCAAGCAATCAATCATAAGCAATTAAATAAAAATCACATATTCATGCTAAGGCTCAAGGCTTCGCCCTAGCAAAAGGAATTAGTTACGTATATTCATAATTGAAATTATAGAAAATATTATTAAGAAAAGGATTGAAAACACCTTAAAGTAAAAAATCTCCAAGAACCCTAGCAATTATTCTCTGTCTCCAAAGTTGCATAAAAGTAAGCGTAAAAACCTGAGAACGACAAAGCAATATATGTTGCTATGCCATCCCACAAACCCTAAAATGTAGTCTTTTGTTCCAACTAGGAAACCAAATAATAAGTAAAATATCTTAGAAAATAAAGTCCTAATTAAATTAGGAGAATCTACCAAGTACTTATCCAGCCACGTTTTAACCTCAGATATCCTCCAAATCCAGCCCATAATAGCTTATTTTAAAGATTAGGATATTTTGAACACATCTACAGAAGGCCACGAATCATCCGAAGTCATCTTGGGCTCCAAAAACGCAATTCAAGCCCAAAACGTCACTATTCCAACACTGCGCATCGTTCCTTCATTTTATTGCCAGAAAATAACCGTTTGGTAGAAAAATCTGATATTTTGATAGGACCAAGCTAAGCGACTCACGAACATCTTCCAACTAGAAGTACTCCAAAATTCGTCCATTTGACTGCGTTTTGCTTCAGAGGAAGTCGAAAGTCCTATATTAGAAATACAATTCAAAGTATCAATTTTTTTCCAAAATAATAACCAAAATATACTAAGAATATGGTTAAATATCTAATATAAAATTTACTCATCACTTGCTTTCCATGAAGCCAGTCAAGAATATTTTTGGTTAAGATTAATCTATCACATCCAAAACTCGTATGTTCTATCTTTAAAAACAAACATTCCAACTCTCATTCATGAAGAAGATGCAACTTGTATTGCTTAGATGAAGGATGGATTCATCTAAGACGATAAGACTAAACACACATCTCTAAAGTTTTCAATACACATAAGCTCTAAAAGGCTAGTGCATATGGTATCGGATTAAGCCAACTTAGAAATCAATCAGATTGAAGATTGCAAAAATATGGGGGAGATATTGATAAGGTGAGAACATC
Source organism: Malus sylvestris (assembly GCF_916048215.2). Taxonomy (NCBI): domain Eukaryota; kingdom Viridiplantae; phylum Streptophyta; class Magnoliopsida; order Rosales; family Rosaceae; genus Malus; species Malus sylvestris. The sequence continues at coordinate 32,295,824 of NC_062275.1, forward strand.
CAGGACACATGTGTGTTGCACTTTTTTTTACTAGGATTTTTTCCATTGGTTTTGTCGTAGCAAGATTTTAACAAGACAACATAAGCATACTTAACACTATATCAATAATCCAAGTAAAAAGTTATATTATTTTTCTTTTATTGTGACTTTTTCTCATTGGATTTTTTCTAGTAAGGTTTTAACAAGGCAGCCGATATTAATATATAGGCAGGGCATCCAAGGGGAGTGTTGAGGAATGGGTGTGAATGTGTTGTGTTTCATTCAAGTGTAAACATAAGGATAGTATAATGGCACAAGTAAGGGTGTCAAACCACAAGGACTGATTAGATCTCTACAAATTACTAGCTTTATGCGAACCCTAACTAAATAATGAAAATGCAATCTAAATTTAGATTTTTCAATTGAAAACTAAAATAACTTAAAAATGAAAAAAAGATAAAGATAAATGATAGGTTGAATCAGAAATAATGGGCATTGAACTAAGAATACTGATTTCACCATTACAAGCGAATTCCATGAAAATTAAGTCAAGATGCATTCAACTCTTCAATCTGCAACTAGGGTTCGTTTTACTCAATTATGATCATCCATTTGATGTGTGGTTGTGATCAAGTACTCATAATCTGCAACCTAGTTGCAACTTAGATTACCAAATAAGAATCCATTAAGAACAAGAAAATTTCAAAGAACCAAAGAAATCACATGGCAATATGTATGAATAGCAGTTTCTTCAATCATGCACATGTCTACCAAGATTAAGCATGATGTGTACTCTAACCTTGATCAAATAATTCATAAGGAGCCCTAATGGTGATCAAACATTAAGATTAACAAACAAATTAAACTATAAAATCAGTGAATGAAAAAGATTGAATACTTTAACTTAATAACAAAGAGTAGTTTTGCAAGGCTACATCGAAATCCCTAGCTATGAACTTAATTACACAACATGATTATAGAATATATAAATATCAAGAACAACATGAGTGAAACTAAAGTTCATAGAAGAAACGCCCTTGAAGCAATTTTGATGTTGAACTTCTCCAAGAATAGCGCGACTGCGTGGTTTCTTCGTTGGCAGCGGATGGTAAAGGGAAATAGGGTTTTGTTTCTAGAAGAAAGGCCAAAGAAAGAGAAAAGAGAGAGCTCTGGGCATCCCCAAAGGGGGCTTGTGTAAAAGTGGTCTGAAACCCTAGTATTTATATGCTAAATGGGGCTACAGCTGATTGCAAGGTGATCCCAACCATTAAGCCCAGGTTTTGAACGTTTTTCCTTATTTGGCTCCTCCAAATTAGGCTAGATATTCCAATTCCTTTCCCATTCTGCTCTTGGTCCTCTAAACAGCCATATTCGTTTTGGATTCTTTACTTGGGCTTCAAAACAGGCCACTAAACTTCTTTCCACGTTTGAATAAGGGTCAACCCCAAAAATGGCATGTTTTCACTTTTTTTGACTTCAAATTAATCCTAAAAAACATGTAACTGCATATTGATACAAAATAGGGTGAAACACGACCGATTGTACTCTAAAACATCACAAATGGACTAGGAATGGATGGTATAAATGCATGAAATATATGAGTTATCAAATACCCCCAAACCTGGTTTTTGTTAGTCCTCGAGCAAAACTATAACTAAAGAACACACAAAACTATAAAATCTAACTATACCACTTTTGCTGGCTAAACAATTGCACTGAGCATGTGCAACAAGCCTTTAAACCTCTAGGTGTCCGTAGTCAAAGGAGTTGTGTCTCTTGAGGGTTTACAGTGACGACGCCCACAAACATCTATAGACTCTGCAAACAAATTGGTTAAAGTATACTTAAAACAAACTAATAAGAACCAATGAAAGCTTAGTCATGCATCCAAACCAAAAGTCTTCCACTTCAAAGAATCGTATCATGTGCAAAGTGTAAAAATATTACTCCATGAATCATGACTTCAAAGACACCATACTTAAATGCCAAAGATAGAATTCGCCTCAACTCTAGTCCTCACAGATATCACTCAAATTTCACTCAGATCCTAAGGTGTTTCTCTCCACAAATACATGCGAGTGAAATTATATAAAAGGGATTAAAAAATTCTCACATATGAAATATGAAATAAAAGCACAATTTCTGAACAGATCTCATGAAATGAATCAAATACTAAGAATATGGATAGCACACATACTTACCAGCACGTATGAATACATCCCCAAAGATCAGTTAGGTCTTTCACAAGGTTGTAATGTAAGGTTTAGGCTATGGGCTATGAAAGAAAGGGACATACCAAAGTGTCCTTGTTATGAAATAAGTACGTTCTTCACTTGAATTGATCTTTGTTATTTGTTCTTGGTGTCCAAGACCCATGCATGATAATGGGAAGATTTGGAAATTGCATCTTGTTTGATTTTTTTTTTCTGCAACATTTTTTTTAATTGCAATTCTAGCACATGTCACCTCATTACACGCCACGTTCTTGATCTAGAGCTCAATCTATTTGTGTCTTCATCACTTTAGTATTCTCCAAACTATAAGGTATGGCTATAATGGGCTAAGATGGGTAGAGTTTGGTGTGGGTGATGAAAGAACTAGGCTAAAAGTGTTTGGCTGCAACAAGGGTGAATGGAGCACACAAAAGGATGGGAATTAGGCCTTTTAGTGGTTAAAACATGCATAGCCTATCATCGTCTCAATGAGTTCATTCATAGGTGATAATAAACACATGGTATTTGCAGCATATGATTATTCTTGGCATTCAATCAAAGAGAAATAATGAGATCATTTAAAGTGAGTCTAAAAGAAAAAGATAAGAATAGAAACACTTTAAACCCTCTCAAAGAAGCAAATAGGCTCAAAATAGCTCACTAGAGTAGTCTCCACTATTCGTCTTCTAGAATTTGAGCATGATACTTTAACCGTAATAAATCAAAGGGTACTAGCTTTGTGAAAGAAAAAAAAATATGATACGAAACATTTTCATGACAACACTATAGTCCTGATTGTAAACATAGCCCTCATATACCTTCACCTTAGTAAGCAAAAACAAACTTAACCAAAACTAAAAACAAATGAAAATTTTCAATCCCACACCCTCAAACCTAAACTAAGCATTGTCCTCGATGTGTAAAAAAATGAATGGATGCGGCAATGCAGCAAGGTAGAGTATGCATGGAATGAAAATAAGACAAAAACTAAAAGACACAAAATAAAAGGAAAGAACACAAACCCAGCTAGGTTGCCTCCTAGGAAGCGCTTTATTTAATGTCTAGGCGAGACATGGTAGCATGATAGATGAGTGGCAGGAAGTCAAGGTACCTCCAAACCTTGGTTGGAAGAACTGGTTTCTTTCGAGGGTCTTTGAATATGGTGATTTGAATTTCCACAAGGACTTGATTATGATGGTGTTTTCGTCTCTCCTTGTGAAGAAGCATATCCTAAAAAATTGTTATAGATGTGGCTGGAGCAATGGTTTCAATGGATGAGTTTGTGGCTACTAAAGAGGAATGAAATTCGTTTAAGGCAACAATCTCATCGTGTAGCTCTGAATCTTCTTTCTTATGGTGAATGGGCAGTAATGATTCGTCATCCAACTTCAATTTGTTTTCCTCTTGATATGGCAGCAAATCATCTCCAAAAGACTCTAAAGATGGCATCTGCAAAGATGTAAAACAACAAGGAGAATCCAACATAACTTTTGAAAAACAATTCAAGCGAATTAGCAGATTGAGAAAGAACTTCAAGTTCAAGATCTTCTCTACGTATATAGGCACAGCTAGATTCCAATGATTGTTCAACGTTCACATCTTGGCCATCATCCTAGGGTTGTTGTTCATTTAATGCTTGGACAATCTGCCCCAATTGAATTTCCAACTTGGTAAATGCAGTGGAGTGCTCTTGAATCATGTTATTCGTTGATTGTTGAAATTGTAAAATGCTTTAAGCAAGTAACTTCAAAGTGTCCTCTAATGAAGTGTAAAAGGGGGTCTGCTATGGGGGGGAGGTGCAAATGCTTGATTTGAAGCTTCTATGTTGTTCCAAGACTCATGATTAGGCAATGGTTGCAATGGCCCTTGGTTAGAGAAACACATGCGAAGGATGACCGGACTTGATACATAATGGGCATACACCATACATCTCTCTATACCACTTGAAATCAAGCAAACTAAAATGTAAATTAAAAATCTAAACTAAGAAAATAAAAACAGATAGGGTTTATAAAGCAAGCAATTATAGGGGACTAAAATCAGTCCTAGGTAATGGCGCCAAAATTTTGTTGTATTCCTTTCAAGTACAAATATAAGGATAATATAATGGCACAAATAAGGGTGTCGAACCACAGGGACTGATTAGATCTTTACAAATTACTACCTTTATGTGAACTTATTGACCCTAAAAACTACCAAGCCTACGTGGCACACAAGCCAAGTAACTAATCAGCTAACTACATCCTTCGGTTATGTGCAAGGTGTGTCAACTCGTCGGCCGAGCTTGGCCGGGGAGTAAAATATGTTGATGTAGCGTTGGGCATGCTACTGACTTCTTGATCTTGCAACTACGATCGAGGAAGGAACGCGTCTCGACCTTCGGATTCTAAAGCCTGAAGACAAGGCTGCTAGTTTTGCGAAGTTCAATATCAAATTCGGCTTTCAATGTGCCGAATGTAGTAACTTGTAACATCTCACTTCACCGAGAAGGTTGATGAGATGACCTCTACCAACAAAGACTCGAAAATCCTTGTCGACCGAGACTTAGTTAAATAACCAGTCGGTCTCGAAGTAGTGTTGTTTATCCAAACTGAAGAAGCTCCTTGATAGGCTGATTCTACGACTCTAGTGTTATTTATCCAAACTAAAGATGTCATCAGTTGCTTTCACAGTGTTGTTTATCCAAACTGAAGATGTGTTGGCGGAAAAAGAAAATAAAAATCTCAAGGTGTTTTAGAGGTTTGCACAGGGCAATTTGTGTGTTGAATTGGAGGGGACTTTGCATGATGCACTCCCTTCCCTATTTATAGCAGCAAAGCCTCTCATGGCCAAGCCAGAACCATACTCGGATTAGAACTCCTCAACCCAATCTAATTAGGTCTCGGTCAATCCCAATTTCGTTAGGACTTCGAGCCAACTTCCTTTAACAAACCAAGTTCATTTCCTAAGTCTCAGCATCCTTAGCCTATTAAGACTCCTTATCGCATTAGGTCTTGACTACTTTATCTTTATCTAAACCAATCCATCTTGCAATAGGAGTCGGCCGGTCCTGACTGGACGACCCATGATAATTCTAGAAAAAGACTACTAGGCCAAAAACAACTTCGAACTCGACCCAAAACAATATTTTGGGCCCAAACATTGCCCCTTCGCTTCTGAGGTCCTCGACCTACAATCCTTGGCCAAGTTTCCACCTTAAAGAAGCGAAATCAAACCCTTGGCATATCTCTGAAAAGCACTGAAACATCTTGAATATCTTAACCACTCATGCGCATTTATGAAGCACGATTACACGATCCTAATTTTGTCGGATGTCCTGCCACATGGCAATTCCTCAGCTTACTCGTCAGTCTTTAATAATGACATTCAAATCGTGCAACCATTAAAAGGTCTCTTCGCCATTAATTTTGCCGTCACACGCAAACGTGCATCCTCAATCCACGAGTTCTTTGGTCTTTTCACCTGGAGTCTTTAAATATCTGTCATGATTACCAAATCCTTCGGTCGATTTTACCCCGCATTTTAAAAAAAACCAAATAGTTGATCTTCCTCCCAAAATGCTTATAAATACTTAACTCTCATTCATTCAAACCTTACGCTTTCAAAATTCTCTAATCTTTTGCCATTTGCATTCAAAACCTAAAAAAAACCATACCTTGAAATCCAGAAAAACCATCTTCATCAATGGTGTCCATTACCTTCATCAATAAACTCACCAAAGAATGCAACAAATGCCGAAACATCACCGACCATAACACTACCAAAATCCTCCGATTTGAGGGCGATTCAAATGATTCTCACCAAACTCTAAGCCCATTTTTCAAGGATGATGTCCAAGGGTATGATTGGTCGAAATGGGAATCAGCCAAAAACCATCACCAAGATGTTGTAGGCTCACTTCCTGAAACCCTTGTTCCATGGGTATGATTGGTCGAAATGGGAATCAACCAAACCCCAAGGTGATTGGCCCTTGACCACTGCGTCTTGGTCTACCTGGGTCACTCGAATGGAGCTATACTTTGGCGACAAGGAGAAATCTCTCGGCATTTTCGATGCCATCAAACTCTCGACCATCGAGATGAACTTGGACCGAGAACTTGTGATGGCCGCCTTAAGTTTCTGGTGCTCGACCACCAACATGATGGTCCTTTTTCTCAGCCTTATTAGCCTAACAGTGCTGGATATCATGGTTATACTTGGCATTTCCCCATTCGGCCTTCCAATCGATACTGCACTTTTTGGATCTAAATTCGACCTGGATCTGAAAACAACCTTCAAGGAACGCACCGTCGAGGCCTTGACGAAAGAAGACCAAAGGCTGTCGAAAGAAGATGTGCGGAAACTGCATAATAATTTTTTTAACTACAACACCTTGATCACCCACGGTGCTTAGCTGATGCTTCCATGGGGAAAATCGACCCTCACCAAAATAGCCCGCTCTGGGTCTTCCAACTCTGGCTGTAAGTGTATTTCTCGACACTGCAGCCATAAGTCCAAGCTTCAATTCTTCCGAAGCAATGGGTCTTGAGCTGGCTTCACGTCCCATTCCTCCACACTTAACCGAAGAAATCTTCAAATACTTTTTCAGCCTAGAGGACATGTCAGACGATGAATTCATAGTCTGCCGTTGTCGGACATACCCTTATTTTATCATTCTTCCCCAATTAGCATGGGAAGATGCTAAGGAAGCCGATCTTTGACAATCTTAGGGTCGTTCATCATTACTCATGACCTACTTTATGGTTGCGAAACTCAACGAGGAAGTTGGGAAGTTTACCATCCCAACTTTCTGGCCCGATAATTGGGCTATCTCCAAAGGTACCCCATATCGCTAATTGCTTTTCGCTCACTTTTGAGCCGAGAATGTCTCTCCGGCTATTCGGAGAGAGAATGTAAGATAGCTGAGGATGGGTTCAAGGGGCAGTGTACCAAATTCCACCTTCGACCGAACACTCCAAAAACCCAATATGCCAGCATCTTTGCTAAATGGTGGGACGCTTACACCAAGGATTTCTTTAGTACTTCGGCCAAGGAAATCTCATAGAAACGTTTTGGTGACTGCCCCAAAAAAACTCTTGCTCCAAAATCCAAAGAAAGGGCCCAAGGTATACATTCATGTCTACTATTTTTCTTTGATCATTCATTTAATACTTTATTCTGACTCGACCTCAATTTTTTCAGGTAGTCGTACACTAAAGCGGGCTGATGTGGTCGCAATGGCCGCAGCCAAGAAAAAGCTTACTCCTTCTTTGAAGAAGATCGCAGCCGCTGCACTGACTCTGCTGAGCAAACGGCCCCACCCAGAGGTCGAGATGGCTGGTGACGTTCCCCAGTTCAAAAAACATGTCAAGAAATTGGCAAAGAAAGAAGAATGGGAGATTCACGTCATCTCTAGCCAAACCACAAGAGCAACTGCTCCTAGTGTTTTTCCCTCCATTCTTGCCATTCAGGTCTCGACGGGCCCAATGCCTAGAGTTAGTCTCGTTCCTCAAGTCGTGGTCGAACCGGTTGTCGAGGAAACTGCAGCTCCAGGGCTGGCCGTTGCTTCTTAAGCTGACCTAGTAGCTGCTGTCTTGGAGAATGTAGCCATCATAGCTGAGAGAAACCTTCCCCCAAATCCAAGAAAGAGACCAGTGATCGTTTTGGAAGAAGAAGTATGATTATTCATGCTGATAATTTTCTTATCTCTTAACTAGACTTTCAAATATTAAAAAAAAAAATCTTTTGTTTAGGAGGACGAGAGCGAGGGAATCTCACTGACGAGGTGCCCTCGACTAGCTAACCTTCCATCCACCAATCCTCAACCAGTGGTCAAGGCGTCTGGCCAGGTCGATACTCTTGCAGTTGAAAAAAGCATGGGACATGGAACGACGCCTCTCGCTGAGCTCGAGGCAACAACAGAGACGTCGGTTGATCAATTGGATCAAGATCTCAGCATTCATTCTCAAGACCCTACTTCGGCCTTTGTAAGACATTTATTATTTTCATGAATTTTTTTCCTTAAAGTTCTAAACCAAGAAAAATCTTAAATGCCAAGCACCCAGCCACTCATTTCACCTAAAATTTTATGAGCTGAAGGGCGTTATTTATATTTCTTGGCCTCCCCAATGGCCATCAAACATAGATAACCTCCATCGGCTGCATGAGCTAAAAGGATACCTTAAGCACTGCGCTCGACCATTAAGCTTTCTAGGTTCGAACAACGAGCCAGAAGACATGGCTGAGGTCTATTCTCGGCAGGTTTAACACATCCCTTTTTCTGTTGCCTTGTAACTTAGAACTTTTCCTAACAATTTCCTTCTTGTGCAGCCTTCATGGGAGGTCGAGCTCGATACCCTACTCTCTAGTACTTCCGGAGTAACCAAGCATTCTACTGCCATGACCAAGCCTTTCATGACTGCAGCCGAATCTGATGCCTTTGTCAAGTTGGCTGGAACTGAAGGCCGTTCTTGAAGCCTTCTTTCATTCGACCCCTTAGGATTTTATCTGTGGTTGTAGGCCATTTTGATTTTTGTTACCTTTCTTGTATCTCTTTTGCAAAATTAATGAAATGAACCTTTTTATTCTTACATCTCCCAAGTGATTGGATAATATTTCTTTAAGAATTTCCCGTTGATTGGTAACTTATGAATTAAACCAGTCCAATCATTGAGGTGGTATGCCCTCTCGCCGAGAACTTTATGGATGACGAACAGTCTTTCCTAATTCGGTGACCATTTCCCTAATCTAGGGTTTTTAATTCCCACGGGCAACACGGTTTGCCAAACTAACTCTCCATTCTGAACATTTTTTGTCTGACTCATTGATTATAGGCTCGCTCATCAATCTTTTTTCTGCACCACCAATAAATTATAAGTATCAAGCCGAACTTCTTCCAAGTCTTCTAACTCTTGTCTCATGGCCTGATTGTACTCGGCACTGAACAAACTACTTTGTTCAATTACTCACAATGAGTTTATACTTAGCTAGACTGGTAGCATCGCGTCATGCCCATAAGTTAATGTATATAGGGTCGTCCCGGCTACTGATCGAAGTGAAGTTCGATAAGCCCATAATGCCTCATTTAACTTCAAATGCCACATGCCAAGCTTTTCTTTTATCATTTTCAAGAATACCGATTAAAACCTTATTCCTTGCTTCGGCCTGTCCGTTCGCCTGCAGGTAATAGATGTAGATTGCTCGAGTTGAATTTTCAATTTCACCGTGTACTCTTTGAATTTGTCAGATGTAAAGATCGTACCGTTGTCCATTATGATTGTTTATGGTACGCCGAATCTGGTTACGATATTTTCTTCCACAAAATTACAAACTTCTTTAGACGTTAACTCGGCGTATGACTTTGCTTCGACCCATTTGGTCAATCCGTCATAACAAGTATCCACGCATGCTTTGTTGACCCGAAAGACAGCGTAATTTTTACGATTATGTCCATGGCCCATCCTCTGAACGACCAAGGTTTGGTGACCGAGTGAAGTAATTCGACCAAGACTCTTTGTATAGGCCCATGAATTTGACACTATACACATCCTCGTGCGTACTCAGTACAATCTTTCAATATACTCGGCCAGAAATAACCGTGTCGGCGAAGCAACCAACGCATCTTGCGTTCACATTGATGAGCTCTACAAATTCCTTTGTGTACCTCTATAATTGCTTGGGCAGCCTCTTGCAGGCCGAGGCACAATAACAATAAACTGTCATCACCTTTTCGGTACAACTCATTCTGGTACAACACGTAATTTGTGGCATGAACCCTTGTCCTGCGGTCGTGTTTGTCACTGGGGTTATCAAGATATCACATGATTGACCTTCTCCAGTTGTCTGGTAATGTCTCGGCTACACAAGTGTCTACAAGATCTCCTAGTTCTAATTATTTGTGTATGGATCACGTGATCGTGTTGAAGTACTTGTTAATTAACCAAGATCAGGTGCAATCATCATACTACAGGTATTAACTAGCCTAACTCGCCCCCCAGGAGTTATGCTCCGGAGGTTATTTGAGCCAGTTCGTCTACATCGGTGTTTCGAATGTGAGAGATGTGTTTGAATTGATATCGTCGAATGACTCGGCCAAATAGTTGGCAATCGTGTGATAGGGCGTTAGAGTGCAACTCATGCAACGAAAAGTTCCATTGAGTTGGTTAATCACAAGTTCTGAATCACCGAGGATGAGTACGCGGGCTACCCTCAAGTCGTGAAGGACGTTAAGGCTAAAGATAAGGGCTTCGTATTCGGCCTGATTATTCGTACAATCAAAATCGATATTGAGAGAAAAATACCAGCAGTGTTGATCTGGGGATTGAATGACGATTCCAACACCAATCGAGGCTGAAGTACCAGAGCCATCAAAATACATCATCCAATAATTATCACGTGTCTCCACCAAGCCAATTTCGACATCATTGCCTCCAAAACCATAAGAGGAGGGGTGTTGGGCTAAGAAGTCGACTAGTGCTTGGCCCTTGACGGCTTTCTGGGGCACGTATTGCAGACTGAATTCGGATAGTGCCATTATCCATTTCCTAATTCGACCTTTTACTATTGCCCGAGTAAGCATGTAGAGAATAACATCTGTCTGGGTGATGACCTGAGTGACCGATGGAAGCATGTAATGCTTGAGTTTTGGCGCGGCGAAAAACAATGCTATGCAGAGCTTCTCGACGGAGGTTTGCCACTTTGAGGTGGCATCAGGACAGGTGGGGTCGTGAGAGAAACCTTCATTTGTGTGAAGGCATCTTTAATGTGTGGTTGTGATCAAGTACTTCTAATCTGCAACCTAGTTGTGATGTTCAACTTAGATTACAAAATAAGAATCCATTAAGAACAAGAAAACTTCAAAGAACCAAAGAAATCACATGGCATGAGGTATGCATAGCAATTTCTTCAATCATTCACATGTCTACCAAGATTAAGTATGATGTGTACTATAACCTTGATCAAATAATTCATAAGTAGCCCTAATGATGACCAAACATTAAGATTAACAAACAAATTAAACTATAAAATCAGTGGATGAAACAAGAACACAGATTGGTAATTTGAATACTTTAACTTAATAACAAAGAGTAGTTTTGCAAGGCTACATCGAAATCCCCAGGTATGAACTTAATCACACAACATGATTACAGAATATATAAATATCAAGAACAACATGAGTGAAACTAAAGTTCATAGAAGAAACCCCTTTGAAGCAGTTCTGATGTTGAACTTCTCCAAGAATAGTGCGGTTGCGTGGTTTTTCGGTGGTAGTGGATGGTGAAGGGAAATAGGATTTTGTTTCTGGAAGAAAGGCCAAACAAAGAGAAAAGAGAGAGCTATGGGCGTCCCCAAAGGGGGCTTGTGTAAAAGTGATTTGAAACCTTAGTATTTATATGCTAAATGGGGTTGCAGCTGATTGCAAGGTGATCCCAACCATTAAGCCAAGGATTTGAACGTTTTTCCTTATTTAGCTCCTCCAAATCAGGCTAGATATTCCAATTCATTTCCCATTTTGCTCTTGGTCTTCTAACCAGCCAGATTCGCTTTGGATTCTTTATTTGGGTTTCAAAACATGCGACTAAACTTCTTTCCACGTTTGAATAAGGGTTAACCCCAAAAAAGGCTTGTTTTCACTTCTTTTGACTTCAAATTGATCCTAAAACGCATGTTTGCACACTGATACAAAATAGGGTGAAACGCAACCGGTTTTACTCTAAAACATCACAAATAGACTAAGAATGGATGATATAAATGCATGAAATATATGAGTTATCAGAATGATCACATAAAACAAGCTAAGGATGGAAAATAGGAGAGTATAAGTCAAACTTATATGGCTAAGATAGTAGAAGTTTGGTTTTAAATATTTTGGTGTGCAAACTTTCTACATGCATTAAAAGAGATGTTGGGTGAAAACTTATATACAAAGGTAAGCTTGTATCATACCAGTAGCACAAATAGATCAAAAGTAGAAAGTAATAATACGAGTTTCTCTAACCTCTCTTCTTATATATTCATCTCTTTTATCGGACACAAGTAAAGAAAAAAAAAAAGTGATGCATTGATCCCGTTCTACCTCTGACAAAAGTTTTCTCTCATTTTGCCAATTTATAACAGGTTCATTAAGCTTAAAGTCCTAAATCACACCACCACACATGCTTATTCAGCTACAAAAGCAAACACACGTCAGATGTTGACCTATTTTAAAGGGAAGTGTATGTTGTTGACAAGGGAGGAGATAAGGGTCATGACATGCAATGGCAAAGCTAGAAATTCTCAGGAGATTGGTGAAATTTAAAAAGGTAAATGTGAAATTTGGCCCTTGGCTTATGCTCATCTCGGAGCTCTTGACTTGGGAAAAGAGATACATCTTTACGCAATGGAGAACAGATTTGATCTCAATGCTTATATTCGGATATTTTTGTCAAAAATATAGGATGTCAACTGATTGATATGTATGCTAAGTGTGGTACATTGGAGACGGTCTCTTCTAGTTTCTTTTAGGGTAGATAACGAGTTCGGTACTATGCTATTATGAAAAAGTTAATTAACCACAACAAGTGGTCCAGTGATAAGGACGGGGATTGCGTCTTCCCAATAAACAAAAAAAATGTGGGAGGTCCCGGGTTCGATGTTCTGAACTGGTGAGTCTGCTTGACTGTGGCCAAAGGCAGGTTGAAATTCCCCATAGCCTATTCAGGACTTGAACAGATGGATAACCGTGACTTGTCACCAGTTGTCCTCATTTTAATAAGAAAAATATACCGTTGTTCAGAAATTCTATAAAACATTGCATTAAGCCGTTTCCACATGTGGACAGAGACATACCTTAAAGTAAGATTAAAAGAAAACCTCAGCAATTCTATATAGTAAATAATAAACTTCGCGAATTCAAACTAATCATTTAGTCATGAAGTTTCAAACGTCTCCTCCTAGAGAGATTTCCTTGGGATAATTAAGTTCCAACTTCTCAAATTGTAGCTGCCGAGCATTCCAACAACACACCAATACAAAAGTAAAACCACGCAGCCAACAAATTGGAAAATAAGAACTTAGAGAAGATATGCACCTATCATATCTGTCTCTACAATATCAGAAATGTTTCCTTGTTCAAAGTCTGTTTGATTTCGACCCTTATCACGTTCATGGCCGCATGTAATTCGAAATATACAGAAATGACGCTCATATGGGCCCTTAAAACTTGAACGAATTAAGCAGAAATTTTGCTTTTTTTCTTTCTTTGAAACGGAACGCACCGTTTCATTTTTAACTTTATTTTTTACATATTCCAAAACAACGTCGTTTTGGCCTGCGTATTTTGGAAAAGGAAAAGGGTCGCCGCTGCGCAGCAAGGCCTCACGGAATTGCAGGTTTTTCGACAGGATCAGAGGAGTAGGACCATCACTCCTGGGCTTGATTTTCGACGAGGCAAGGAGTGGAACCATTGCTCCTGAGCTTGATCAAAGGAGCTGACGGCATGTGAGTGCTGGTTGAAGAAGCAAATTTGATATAGACAAGAAAAAGATTATTGTAATTAGGCTTTTTTTTCTCTTCAGAAAGATGTAACACTTTTTTTTACTTTAGATATTATCCGGAGTTTGTCTTATGTAGTTCAGTTTATCAAATAATTTTATTTTTTAATCTTAACAATTTAATTTTTGTGAAGTCAATTTTTACTCTTTATTATGTTCTTTTGAGCTTGAATACATAAATAGAACCAAATAATGGTTGACGAACACGACTCAAGGGTTTCTATACAAAGCCCTTCTCTTCTTCACGCAAGTGGCAATGCACTCTTTGAATGGTATTTTATTCATAAGGGATGAATTTTTTTTTTTCGGAATACTTAGGCATAATTAAATTAGAGAATCAAGTCAAGACAACTTATATGGAACGAGTTTATCGTCATTTTAGTATTATATTTCATTAAAATAATGATATATAAATTTATCAACACATGACATTATGTTATTGAATCAAAACTTCCATATGACGATGAACTCATTTCATGTAAATTTTTATGTATATGTTGACCCTAAAAACCACTTAGCATACGTGGCGCGTAGGCCGAATAGCTAATGAGCTAACTACGTCCTTTAGTTAATTGCAGGGTGTGTCAGCTGGACGACCGAGCTCGGTTGATGAATAAATGAATGTAGTGGTGGTGGTGTCGAACGCGTTGCAAAGTTCAAAAATCGTCTACACCGGATTTGGCTGCTTTAATTATATTTGTGCAAATATAAGTGCGCCAAATCGGTACCATATTGTATGAACACAAATACTCAAAGAGATAAGTGTCTTGATTGTAAATGCGATTTGACCTTCGGAATACCGAATTCTAATATGTACTTGTGAATATCCAATCATAAAATAAGTTCAGCTCTTAATGTGATGAACAACATAACCTAGTAACACCTCACTTCGTCGAAAAAGCTAATGAGATGACCTCCTTCAACAAGGACTCAAAGACTCCTTGTTGGTAGTGACTTGGATAGATAGTCAACCGAGCTTGAAGTAGGGCTATTTATTCAAACTAGAAGATACTCCACGATTACCTGACTCCATGGCTACAGAGTTGTTTCTACGAACTAAGAGATGTCACCGCAGTTGTTTCTACGAACTAAGAGATGTCACCAGTTGTCAACCATAGAGCTATTTATATAAACTAATAGATATGCTCAACGAAGTTAGGAAGGTCAGTGTTTTCTCAAAGGTGAGAGGGTTTCGCGTATAGTGAGAAATTGCGCAGAGCAAATTTGTGTGTTATGTTAAAGGTCCCTTGAAAGTTGCAGAACGCCTTGGATTTATAAAAGGAAATTGCTTGACACGTTGTACCATTGTAGAATCCAACTCATGGAATATTATCCTGATGCCAGCCGTATCAATGCATTAACTGACACACCCGAACCTGATATTTCCCGAACACCAGGGTAGGAACGTGTTGGCCGACACCTGAAAGTGACAAAGGCATATTAGAATGCATGAGAATAAGAAATAAATAAGACTTATAAATTTAATTATAATTAATATGTAAATGAGGAACTTGTTCAGAGCATACATCTAATCTAGAACACTAAAAGAAATAATATAAAATTTGAATGAACAAAGGAATGAGTCCTACACCGAGAGGACTCGAAGATGCTGATGCAGAAGTGCCTTGACATCGGAATTGTATGCGTATATTCCAAATCCTGAGGGGGTGCAAAACAAACATGAGTGGACCAAGTTGATGTGTGTGTGTGTATATATATATATATATAATACTAAAACAGTTATCAACATACTAACCCTCAAAGTTTAATGAAAACTAAATAGCATAATATGTAGTAGGTTTTCTGAAAGCCCTAGCATGCCATAAAACATTTCATGAAACATATCTTGTATATAGCTAAAGAGTGGTATCCAATAACAATATCTCCCAGCCCAATGCCAGCTCTATGTCTCTCGGCCCGAAGCCAGAGATTATTTCTCCCGGACCGTAGCTAACAACCGTAATCCTCGCTCGTGGCGGTATCATGAGCACCAAAACCATTGAACATAGACTTTCCAAACATAGGTATATATATCTCAAAAACATCTTCATAGTATAAAGTCATCTGTCATCTATACTATAAAGAAGTGTGCAAAAGCATGTTCATAAGCAGTATAAAGTCATCCATCATCTATACTACAAAGAACATGAGTTCAATAAAATATGGTAATTCAAAATATTCTCAGTTGGCATAATATCTCATAAAACGTTTCATAAAATGTAATCATTAAATCATGTTTTTCATGTATGCATTTCTACAATTAAAACATGCATTTATAAGGGGTCCACTCACAGATACTTCACTGCCGAAGAGCCACACAAACTAGTGAAGACGGAAATCGCCACAATAAATGCACCCAAGCACATAAAGGGTCCAATTAATAAAACTCTATTAAAACTATTGAATTTGATAAAACAGACATCGGAAACGAATCCAGGACTTCGAAATTAGACTAGGAGGGGTCCTGAATGAAACCCAAAAAAGTCAACGTTGACTGTCAACAGTCAAAGTCAACGATCAACGTTGATCAGAAGTCAACGGTTAGACCGGGTCAAACGGGTTTGGGCTTGGGTTAGGGTTAGGTTTAAGGGGGTTGGTCTTGGGTTTTAGGTTTTGGGCTAAAGGGTTTTGGGTTAGGCCTTTGGGCTTAGACTTTGGGAATTTGGGCTTGGGCTTTGGGCTAGGCTACCTGGCCCAAATGAAATCTGGGTTGCCTAGCCCAAAGGAAATCTGGGTTGGGGTCCCATTCTCAGGCCAAGGTTTTGGCTGGTTTTTAGCACACTTTCAAATGCTCATAACTTCTTCATTACTTAACCAAATTGAGTGATTCAAAAATGAAAATCATAGTTCTCGACGATACGAAGAGAATGGTACCTTGCACGATGATTTGGCCGAAAAACACCTCGAAAGCCTCGGAGGTCGTCGAAAACTAGGTAAGATTCAAATGGATATAACTTTTTCAATACTCAATGAAATTGGGTGATTCAAAAAGGAAAATCATAACTTCTTCATTACTTAACCAAATCAAGTGATTCAAAAACAAAAATCATAGTTCTCGAAGAGATGAAGAGATTGATACCTTGCACGCTAGCTAACTTGTCGTGGTTTGGCTGGAAATTGCTTCAAAAGGGGCGATGCTCGTCGAAAAATTGGGAAGTTTTCCCCCGTGAGGTTCCTACATCCAAACATCGATAAAACTTCTTAAAACCACTTCCAAGACATGATCTACAACTTTTGGATAAGGTTCAAGGCTTACCTTCGCCGGAGGAGGAGGAAACTCGCCGGAGAACTTCGGTGAATAGTGTAGGTTGAGAGAAAGGGAGGGGTTGGGGGTGTTCTCTTTCGATTCTAAGCTCACTAGTGTGTTAATGGAGATGTTGATGTTGTTATGGTGTTGTTTGTTGGTGAGAAAAACCCTCAGAGAGGGCTGAGATAGAGAGAGCCGAGAGGGAGTTTAGAGAGAGAGAAAGAAAGAAAGAAAGAAAGAAAGAAAGAGAGAGAGAGGGAGGGAGAGAGAGAGAGTGTGTGTGTGAGAAAGCTTTTTTTCAGAAAAACAAAAGGGAAGGGGAGTGGGGGAGTGGGGACTCACGGGGGTCCAAAAGGAAAAAAGGGAAAAGGGGCCGGGGGAACCAAAAATCAGGGGTGGGCCCCTTGGGCACACCATTTAACACCAAAAGTAATATTTAAATAAAAGAAACCCAACCAAAGTGAAAATACGAAAACACCCTTTCGTTCCCTAAATTCTGGGATGGGTTGTTACATTAACTCTTTTTCACATGTCAATGATCAACATGCACTTGGAATTGTAAGCATTTTTGCTTACCACTATAAATTATGGTATATGCTCACCATACACCTAATTATTTGCCACATGCCCTTTCATTTAATCTTAGTTAATTTTATTTAATTTTTAATTCAACAAGTAATATTTAGTGTGAAAATTAACTAGAGTTATATGAAATAACACATGGTAGATGATTAAGTGTATAATTAGTATACATTATAGTTATAGTAGCGAGAAAAAATGTTCCCCTTAAAAGTATCCTTAGGATAATTCTCATGTGCAGGTGCAATAATCTTCCATGTGAAAACCATAAAACTTTCCCTCTTCCGTTTTTTGTCTTATCCATGCAAATCAATTGCAAAGTATAATCATTATCCGCCATCATTTCATAACCTTTATATTCGTGCATGCATGATAGCTATCTGTCACATCAAGTCACTAATGCTATAAAAACTAAATTTTTTAAATTAAATTTGCAAACTAAATGATGTGATTACTGATGATTGAATTATTACTTAAATAATTAACGTAATTAATTTTTAATAGTGACACATCATTTGATTTACAAATTTAGTTTAAAATTTTGGTCCTTACAAAATTACCCTTTATATTTCATATATAGGTTTAGCCTATCATGTATACCTTTTACCATAGGCTAAAGCCTATCATCACCACCATACCCAAAACCATACCACGTGATAAGAGTCCTAATTCAACTTGATACGTATTGTTTACTTCCATATCAAAGATATAGTTTGCATCCCATGTATGAGAAAATGTCAAGATAATTCATCATTAAGAGATAATTAATGGTCTAGAACTCTGCTCACTTAACGACCTCAATTACATGGCCCGCTTATGTAAAATTGAATCCAAACAGTATCACACGGTTTAACCTGTAGGAGAACCGAGCTGTGTTGTGTGGACAGTGGAGGATTTGTTTGTGTTCACTAAGATTGTGTTATGATAACACAATGACCACTGTCATCCTGTTTGTATGGCCTTAACATCTCTCCACTCTACCCCTCCAAGTACCCAACAGGATCCTCTCCGAATCTTCTTTGTGAAGATTCCGGGGATCCGTGAATCATGTTTGTTCATCGTACATTGTGCAGTCAATTTTTGTCAAGTACTGTTTGTGTTTAATTTTAAATAAAAAAATTTCAAATAATTTTTAACCGCACGATGTACGATAATCTGACACGATTCACGAATCCTTAGAATCCTTACAAAGAGGATCTAGATTGTCTAAGTACACATACATCTGCTTCTATTTCTTTTTCATTTCCACACTGCTTTCCTTATTTGCACTCTCAACCTGAGGTGGGTCGTCCTCTGTCCACATGCCGCCTAGACACTAACACACCAGCTGACGTGGTGTTGACGTAACCACCACCAGCTGGCCATGCGTAAGCACCTCCACCTGCCTACCTTTATTTCGAGATTCAACGAATTGATGGAGAAATTTTTGTGGGTGAGGGGAACACACACCTTAACAAGGTAGGTGGTGTTCCCAACCTATTAAATTTTGATAGCTAGTTTTTGTTATTTGCTCACTTAATCATACCTGGAGAAGCTGAAAAGTCAAAAACAAAATGATGCCCTTTTAACTCTGTTACATCATCTGTTATACCGTTGTCCAAGTCTCGAAAATTGAGGGAAGTTGCACATACTTAAGTAATTCCATCTTTTCTTTCTTTGAAAAATAATAATAATTCCCTCATTTTCTCTGCTTCTTAAAGTAAAAGCCTTAAAAGTTGAAGTTGTTTTCTCACACTTCCTTGTTGTCAGCCTCATCGAAACAAAGCTATTGCCTTAAAAGTTGATTAGGTTTTTCTATATACATTTTTTTTAATTATTCATATTCGATATTGATCAGTTTTTTGTAGTTTTATCCAACTATGAGCATGCCAACTGCCAATTCCCATCCTTGTTTCCCTTCACCTAATCAGGTAAACTAGTTTATATTTTTCGGCAAGATTTTATAGATTTTGTTTGATTACATGTTCCGTATCGTATCTGTTGATGCACAAAATCAGCGAAGACTTTGGTACAACAAAAAGTGTTAAGTTTGTGACCTTCGCTAGATTGCTCTGGTCACTAGTGTGGATAAGTAAGTAAATGGATAGAGATAGGGAAGCAAACACAAGATGTATGTGGTTCACCCAGATTGGCTACGTCCACGGAGTAGAGGAGCTCTCATTAATTATGAAGGGTTTACACCAGTACATAGGTTCAAGCTTTCCTTTAGTGAGTACTAGTGAATGAGTACAAATGACATTAGGAAATATTGTGAGAGAATGATCTCTATTTATAGAATAGAGTTTCTAGTTTCATCACGTGTCGTATTGTGATTGGCTTCTAATTGTAGGGAAACTCTTCTGGGTCCTTGATGGTATAATGTTGATCGGTGCTCAGTAGTTTCAGGATTGGTCAAGTATGGTACAAATAGTGCTCCCCTAAGTTCCCGAGTAAGGAAAGCTTCTCGGTTGGGGACTTGCAAGATCCAAGCTATTGAGTAATCATTAAACTTCTAAGTACCGAAGTGTGGTATCATTTTCACTTGCCTTATCTATCTCATATGTAGATGTGGCATCTTCTCTGGAAGTACTTTTCCTCCATCCAGGGTGGTATCTTTAACCGATGAAGATGCACAAGGTAATGTATCAATTTCACTTGAAGCTTACTTGTAGCTTTGGGCTTGGTCAAGTGCGATACAAACCCTATAGTAGGAGTCCCCCAAGTCGTCGAGTTAGGAGATTTGCCGAAGGAGGTAACAGAAAAGGTAAGCAATCAGACTTCCAAGCAAGCAACCTGGATCGGAGGTTCGACTTTGGCTTCCGGTTGATTTTTCTCATTCTCCTTGTGTCGTAAACAGCAACAAGGATAAGGGGAAGCAAATGGAGAAGAGATGATATGAGATACTTTTGCTTTTGAAGAAGTAACTTTCCACAAGCTTATTCTTGAACTAGGCTGGAGGGTTTCTGGTTTCCTTCAGAGTATAAGGTCGACTCAAGAATTTGAGGGTCAAAACAAGTCCATCAAATTAAGAGTGCGTTCGACCTTGATGATATGGGATATTTTTGCTGTTTACAAAGTAATAGATGAATCGGCACGTGTTCTGTTGCGCTTGTCTCCACATGCTTCCTTATATCCTTCTCACTTGCCCTATCTATTCCTCAAACTGATGTGGTATCTTTTCTGGAAGCATAAGATGTTGAAGATGAGTACTCGAGAGCAATGCCAGGTAAGTAATTAGGCAAGGAGTTCTCGGTAGTCAGTTCCTGACTGGAAGCTTGATTCCAAGTGTTGACTGATTGCTCTATTTCTCATTGTCTTGCAGGTAAGAACAAGGCCAAAGGAAAAGACAGGGAAAAAGCATGATATAGGATATTCTTTCTTTTAATCTTGATGATATGAGATACTCTTGCTCTGGTGTGGCTTGTTTGCAGAGGTATTATCAAGGGGAAAATAAGCTGAGTATTTAGAGAGACTCTGCTGAGAGTGCCCTCTCGGATGTGAAGAAAAGTTGAGCATTTTTTTTATTTGCAGGTCTACCTGGCTGTGGAGGATGAAGGTCGACATATATAGAAATTGTCCCAACAGCGAGTGGTAATGCTGTTCCTTTACCCTTCTCGGTCATATTAATGTAGTGGGAGCTGTAAGATTCACGTGTTTTAACTTTGTTAGAGCACTTTGAAAAAGTGGTCTGTGGTATCTAGAAAGCTGATGTTGCGTGTGAAGATTGCAAACAAGCTTTATCCAAGGAAATATGGCTCTCAAAGTTTTGGAGAGCGATGCTTCTTCGGTTTTCGAACAAGCAATCTTGTCGAGGATCTGGCTCTCGAGATTCGGATAACGGTGCCTCTTCGATTTTTGAGAAAGCAATCCTGTAGGGAGTCTGGCTCTTGAGATTTGGAGAGCGGTGCCTCTTTGATTTTTGAGAAAGCAATCCTGTTGGGAGTCTGGCTCTCGAGATTCGGAGAGTCGTGCCTCTTCGATTTTTGAAAAATTAATTCGGTTGTGAGTCTAGCTCTCGAGAGTCGGATAGCAGTGCCTCTTCGATTTTTGAGAAAGCCATCCTGGTGGGAGTTTGGCTCTCGAGATTCGGGAAGCGGTGCCTCTTCAATTTTTGAGCAAGCAATCTTGTTGGAAGTGTTTTCTCGAATGTGAGTAAAGGTTGGGCATTTTTGCCAGTCTACCTTGCCACAGATCACGGAGGTTGACACATATAGGGACTTTCCAGTTATCAAGCAGTGGTGCTGTTTTTTTACCCTTGTGGGTAATAGTATGATAGCTGGACCTTCAAAATTTATGTGTCTAAATTGGCAAAGTTATCTGTGGTACCCGAGGAGTTGATGTTGTGTGTGGAAACTGGTGCCTCTTCGAAATCCGGAGAATGGTGCCTCTTCGATTTTTGAACCAACGACCCTGTTGCCTTTTTTTTATAAAGGCACCAATTGTGTGCAAGAAGTACATTCAGAGAGTTATTGCTTGTAGGAATTTTCCCCTTACTTCAGAGATTTATTGCACCTCATTTCTCCTTCATCGTTTCTGAGAATGTCTGGTCCATCCGACCATCGTTTTAACTTGAACTTTGGTGAAAAGGTAACCATGCCTTCTCAAGACAACATATGGCGCCCATCCTTCTTATCCTCTACTGGTCCTCTTATTGTTAGGGACTCTGTGATGAAGAATGATATGACTGCTGCGGTGGTGGCCAGGAACCTTTTCACTCCCAAATATAACAGACTACTTTCCAAACAGTCTGATGAGTTGGCTGTTAAGGATTCTTTGGCTCTCAGTGTTCAGTGTGCAGGTTTTGTGTCTAATATGGCCCAACGCCTATTTGCTTAAACCTACCAAGTTGAATCATTGGCTGCTGAAGTGATAAGTCTCAAATAGGAGATCAAAGGGCTCAAGCATGAGAATAAACAGTTGAATAGGCTCGCACATGACTATGCTACAAACATAAAGAGGAAGCTTGACCAGCTACAGAAATCTGATGGTCAGATTTTACTTGATCATTGGAGGTTTGTGGGTTTGTTTCAAAGGCATTTATTGCCTTCGTCTTCTGGGGCTGTTCCGCGTAATGAAGCTCCAAATGATCAACCTTCAATGCCTCTTCCTTCTGGCGTTCTACCTAGTACTGAGGCTTTGAATAATCACCTTTTGGTGCCTCCTCTTTTTGGGGCTTTGCCGACTGCTGAGACTTCTCCTGAGCAACCTTTGTGAAGGCTCCCTCTTGTTTGTTTATTTTGATTCATGTATATGTACATATTTGTAACTTATCACAGATATCAATAAACAAGCTTTGCTTCATTTCAACATATTGTGTTAAATACACCAAGGCCTTCTTCACTAAGTTCTTTGAATTTTTCCTTTTGTTGAAGCTTTGTGAGTGAAACATGTAAGTTGAGGTAGTGCTCCCTTAATTTCCCGAGTGAGGAAAACTTCTCGGTTGGAGTCTTGAAAAAATCCAAGTCACTGAGTGGTCGTGAGACTTCCGAGTATCAAGGCGCAATAGCATATAGTAGGAGTCCCTCAAGTCTCCGGTCAAGGGAGTGGACGAAGGAGGTCTCTTACTACTAGCCAAGTTTCCAAAGTAACAAAACTTCACCATTTTCCTTTCTAAGGGGTAGCCCAAAACTCCTCCCTCATATATATTTGTTATGAAAGTTGTTAGGCCCAAAGAACAGGAGGCCTAGGCAATTTTTTTTTTTTTTGAATTTTTGAATTTTCGAATTTTCGAATTTTCGAATTTCTGAATTTTCGGACTTCCGAATTTTTGAATTTTTGAATTTATGAAAAAATATATATATATATATTTTTTAAGCTTTATAGGTGAAGCTTTGTAGGTGAAGCTTTGATGTTGAAGCTTTGTTGGGTACCATGAATTGATTTTGCTTCACACAATCTTGATCAAGATAGTGTGAAGCTTTTGTAGGTGAAGCTTTTGTGTTGAAGCTTTGTAGGTGAAGCTTTTGTGGGTGAAGCTTTTGTGGTAGGGGAAGCTTTTGTGGGTGAAGCTTTTGTGGTGGGGGAAGCTTTTGTGGGTGAAGCTTTTGTTGATAAAGCTTTTATGGGTGAAACTTTTGTAGGTGAAGCTTTTGTGGTGGGTGAAGCTTTTGTGGGTGAAGCTTTTGTTGGTGAAGCTTTGTTGGGCACCATGAATTGATTTTGCTTCACACTATCTTGATCAAGATAGTGTGAAGCTTTTGTAGATTTTGTAGTTGTCCTCTATTGATGAAGCTTTTGTTGGTGAAGCTTTTGTGATGAATCTTTTGTGGTGAAGCTTTTGTTGGTGAAGCTTTTATGGGTGAAGCTATTGTGGGTGAAGCTTTTGTGTTGAAACTTTGTAGGTGAAGCTTTGGAGTTGAAGCTTTTGTTGGGTACCATGAATTGATTTTGCTTCACAATATCTTGATCAAGATAGTGTGAAGCTTTTGAGAATTTGTAATTGCCTTCCATTGATGAAGTTTTTGTTAGTGAAGCTTTTGTGGTGAAGCTTTGTTGGGTACCACGGATTGATTTTGCTTCACACTATCTTGATCAAGATAGTGTGAAGCTCTTGAGAATTTGTAGTTGTCTTCCATTGATGAAGCTTTGTTGAATTTCCCTTTTTTTGGAGGGGGGATTTGAAAATGTGGGAGAGACAACATATACAAATTTTTCTTCCACACAGTTGAGCAAGAGATTGTGATGCAAGCCACACCTTGTAGTAGTCGAAGGTTTGGATGAACCATATAAATTGAATTTGCTTCTAACAATCTTGAATTTGCTTCGAAGGTTTGAGAATTGTAGTTGCCCTCCATTGATGAAGCTTTTGTTAGCACCATAAATTGGTTTTGCTTCACTGTCTTGATCAAGAGTGTGTGAAGCTTTTGAGAATTGTGGTTGCCCTCCATTGATAAAGCTCTTGTTGGCACCATAAATTGGTTTTGCTTCACACTGTCTTGATCAAGAGTGTGTGAAGCTTTTGAGAATTGTGGTTGAACTCTTTTGATGAAGCTTTTGTTATCACCATAAATTGGTTTTGCTTCACACTGTCTTGATCAAGAGTGTATCAAGCTTTTGAGAATTGTGGTTGCCCTCCATTGATGAAGCTCTTGTTGGCACCATAAATTGGTTTTGCTTCACACTGTCTTGATCAAGAGTGTGTGAAGCTTTTAAGAATTATGGTTGAACTCATTTGATGAAGCTTTTGTTGGCACCATAAATTGGTTTTGCTTTACACTGTGTTGATCAAGAGTGTATGAAGCTTTTGAGAATTGTGGTTGCCCTCTATTGATGAAGCTCTTGTTGCACCACAAATTGGTTTTGCTTCACACTGTCTTGATCAAAAGTGTGTGAAACTTTTCAGAATTGTGGTTGAACTCTTTTGATGAAGCTTTTGTTGGCACCATAAATTGGTTTTGCTTCACACTGCCTTGATCAAGAGTGTGTGAAACTTTTGAGAATTATGGTTGAACTCCTTTGATGAAGCTCTTGTTGGCACCATAAATTGGTTTTGCTTCACACTATCTTGATCAAGAGTGTGAAGCTTTCTACGAGTTGTAGTGTTTGCATTGTTACAGAGGGGAAATGTCTAAAGCAGATGCAAGAGGGCTGAATAGCTTGATCTTCGTACACCATGCACTGAAGTTGTTGTTGGCTTGCAATAAGACTTTGTTGGTGACTATAACTCTTGTTGGGCATAAGTGCTCCCCTAGTTGAGTTGTCAAGCTTGAGGGTTTTTGATTATTTGTGAATGCTAGGAGTTCACATGTACAAGTTGTACCACTCGTCTTCTGGTAGGTGGAATGAATGGTGAGTTGCTTTCATCACTTGGTTTGTGGGACGAAGGTGAGTTCCTTCATCACCTTTCATCACATTTCATCACCTGGTTGGTGGCATGAATGGCAAGTTGCCAAATGATATTAGAGTACGAGTTGTACATTTCATCACCTGGTTGGTGGCATGAAAATGAGTTTCTTCTTCACCTAGTTGGTGGCATGAATGGCAAGTTGTCAAATGATATTAGAGTACTGGTTGTACATTTCACCACCTGGTTAGTGGCATGAAGGAGAGTACGAGTTGTACATTTCATCACTTGGTTGGTGGCATGAAGATGAGTTCCTTCTTCACCTGGTTGGTGGCATGAGTGGCAAGTTGCCAAATGATATTAGAGTACAGGTTCTACATTTCATCACCTGGTTGGGGGCATGAAGAAGAGTACGGGTTGTACATTTCATCACCTGGTTGGTGGCACGAAGATGAGTTTCTTCTTTACCTGGTTGGTGGCATAAATGACAAGTTGCCAAATGATATTAGAGTACGAGTTGTACATTTCATCACCTGGTTAGTGGCATGAAGATGAGTTTCTTCTTCTCCTAGTTGGTGGCATGAGTGGTAAGTTGCCAAATGATATTACAGTACGGGTTGTACATTTCATCACCCGTTTAGTGGCATGAATAAGAGTATGGGTTGTACATTTCATCACCTGGTTGGTGGCATGAAGATGAGTTCCTTCTTTACACTTCATCACCTGGTTGGTGAGAATAAGGGCAAAGTGTCGATGCATATTATAGCAAGTGTCGAAGACACAAAGTATGTTGAACCCTTTCGAAGCACAGTTGGCTTATGTATGGATGTGTTGGAATGTATGATGTTTATGTATAAATGTGTTGGAATGTATGATATGTTTATGTATGAATGTGCTGGAATGTATAATGTTTATTTTGATTGATATGAGTGATGCTTATGAATGTTTTGCTATGCATGAAGGGATCCATGCTTTTGATATGTGAACCATGTTGGTTGTAACACTTAGTATCACATACTTTGTGTCAAAGTACGCATGTTGAAGCTATGAGTTAGAGTATAAGGGTAGGTCAACGTAGACCAAGTGTTCCAGTGCTAGGAACGCAAAAGACTCAGAAGAAGTTGTCTGAATTCCCTCTTCTTTAAATATTTGCCGAATGGCTTGTGTGACAAAAGATCTCAAGCGGTTGAGAGTCAAAACATTTGTAATGTGTATGCCTTCTTATAATAGCATTTCTTTCAGTATCTAGTCCTCCATTTTCAAAGAGTGAGGCTTGGCCTCATAGTCATAATAGTCGACGGTACGTTCGCCCCTGATTGTCTTGATACAAACTTTTATCCCTCATGTTGTAATGAGCTTGCTGAGAGTAAAAATCCTTCCTCTTACCAAGAGACAAGTACGTTTGGTGGACTCAAAGAGGTTAAGGTGCTCAATTGGGTCCTCCCGTCGAGTATAGAGTTGTAAACCAAACTTTTGTTTTGTCTTCGCTTGAACAGAGGTGTCGAGAATCCTTCTTGTGAGAGGGCCAGGCCTGGGTTGGTTCCAGTCAGGTATCTCGGCCTGATGTTCGGCCTTCAACTTGTTTACTTCCTCAAGAAGCTGTAGGACAAGGGGGTCATAAGTGGAGTTATGTACCACTGGAATTTTCTTTCGTAAGTCTTCATCGCCTCTTAGAAGTAGGAAAGTTTGAGCATGGGCGTGTGTTTTTTTCTTGGACTCACCGTACTAACTTTTAGGGCGAGTTTGTCGGAATACCTCAGAGTCCCCCGTACCTTCATGTTCCTTCCCTAGATTGGCAGCTGGCCTGGGTCGTGGGAGGGGACCGAGTCTTTCAGAGGTCCATGGGTCATTGATCTTCGAGCTTACATGGATGGGATTGTCTCGACATTGCTTTAGGAAATCTCAACAGTCGCGAAAGACGGCTTTTGATCCTTCTACTCCTTCTATAAGAAGGTGTCTTCCTCCACTTCTCCTACTTCGAGTCGAAGCAGCTGGGTTGAGAGAATTCTCATGTTGATCAATGTTTTGATGATTAGCTCGCTCCTCATCAGGGATACCCATGTCGAAGGAAGGCGACCCTCCGTGTTAGGAGGTACCCAGATGATAGTTGATGTCCACAGGGGTAACAAGCTCGCGTGTTTGAGTATGCCTAGTTTCTTGGAAAGTCTCAAAGAGCTTCTCATACTGCTGCTGGAGAACCTCATTCTTCATTGCTATCTTGTTGTTCTGAGCTTTTAGCTCATCGACTTTAGCTTGAAAAGCAACCTTCTTTCCTTCCTTCTTTCGTTGCCTCACACCAAGTGCAAAAGGGATGTCATTTTGCGTGTTGTGGCTTCCTTCACTCCCTATGTTGGAGATGGATGCCTGGTCAAAAGAGAGTGTACGAATGTTGGAAACCAGCTTGGAAAAGCTGAAGATAGTGGGAATAAGTGTCGTTCCCACAGACGGCGCCAAGTGTTGATGCACAAAATCACTGAGGACTTTGGTACAACAAAAAGTGTTAAGTTTGTGACCTTCGCTAGATTGCTCCGATCACTAGTGTGGATAAGTAAGTAAATGGATAGGGACAGGGAAGCAAACACAAGATGTACGTGGTTCACCAGATTGGCTACGTCCACAGAGTAGAGGAGTTCTCATTAATTGTGAAGGGTTTACACCAGTACATAGGTTCAAGCTCTCCTTTAGTGAGTACTAGTGAATGATTTATTACAAATGACATTAGGAAATATTGTGAGAGAATGATCTCTATTTATAGAAGAGAGTTTCTAGTTTCATTCTGACATTGATACGTGTCGTGTTGTGATTGGCTTCTGATGTTGACACGTGTCATGCTGTGATTGGCCTCCTGGTTTGAGGGAAACTCTTCTGGGTCCTTGACGGTATAACGTTGATTGGTGCTCAGTAGTTTCGGGATTGGTCAAGTATGGTACAAACAGTATCAATGTTTGTAGCTCTATCCAACACTGAGTTTGCTAACCACCAATGCACATGCTCGTTTCCCTTCATCTAGTCATGTAAACTAGTTCTGTGTTTGATTAAGTATATTTTATTTAATTATTTATGTTTGGTCTCGTATCAATGTTTGTAGTTCTATCCAACCACGAGATTGTCAACCACCAACGTCTAGACTAGTTTGCCTTTATCTAATCAAGTAAACAAGTTTATAGGTTTGAAATTTGTGTTTGTGTTCTCAATATTTATTTATTACAATTTTCTTTTTTCTTTCAGAGTCCCAACTACAATTGGTCATGTTCCCCACCAAACTTTACCTTCACCAATATGCTTTATAGTGAAAATAGTATGATACATTTGAATCAGGTATCGTGTTTTCCCTTCTACCCTTTGCTTTGAATTAGGTATTTGATTAAATTCATTGTTGAAGTTAAATTCTATGTAATGTAGGATGCCTTTACTTATGGTTTTGAGGAACATTAAGATGCTTGTAACTTTAAATTTCACATCAAGATTTCAGTGGCTTTGACAAACATCAAGTTCATGAGAGAATGTTTTCTTCTTGTACTATGTCAGACTTGTTATCATAAATCTGAAACTCCATAATTTGACATTAGAATATGTAGATTGGAAGTTTGGAGTTTGACATTAGAATACATGTGACTTGAAAATGGTTAAATTTGATTTTGGATTAAAATGTGATGGTACAAGAAGTTTGGATTAAAAATATAATTGAAATGGTTATCCAAATACCAACAGTGCACTAGTCTCTTTTCTTTTTTCCTTTTATTTTGCAACTAAAATGTAAACCAAATTTACATAGATAACCTGCAGCTCTATAGCATATATCATTTAGCAAGCAATCAATGTTTTCTTTGAACCAAATTTATATATGCTTCAGAATTCCATTACCTCGCACAAACTCAATTAAAGACTGCAAGTGGCCCTTTACCACAGTGGTGGAAAGGTATTGAGACCTTGTATGGTGGTGTGGGTTCATACCCCGTTGGTGACTAATCTAACATCTAATCTAACAAAATCTATCGTTTGACAACAAAAAGAAGACTTTTCAAATCATCCGGAAAGAGAAATTACTTCGTGCTCGTTTGGATGTGCTTTTAAAATGATTAAAATCGATTTTGGTAAAAATGTTTTTAGCACTAATCTTTAGTAAAAATGTAGTAAATCATGAAAAAGCACTTGAAGTGTTTTCTGCAATAAGCCCTAAACACTTCAAGTGCTTTTAGAACCCAAAAACATTTTTTCTAAAATCGCTTTCAGTCATTTTAAATGGACATTCAAACAAGTCCTCATCAATGAAATCTATTTATTGCATGGCTCCTCCACATGGACAAAAAAAAAAAAAACTACTAAAATTTTCAATCAATACCCAAATTCTACATCTAGACAAGGAAATGGAAAACCCAAAAACTAAAACTAAACTAATCAAGGTACACAAGCTTCCATGGGTTTAGGGGCGAAGAAGAAGATGGAATTGGGTAAAGCCTTGCATTTTGGTTTCCCTGACGAAGATTGTTCTGATGGGTCAAGCTTTACTTTCGTTATGGCACCATCAGTACTTGGGGTTCTGGGTTATGGGGCATTGTGATTCAGCAGACGAGATGGAAGGGCTATTTTATTTTATTTTCCATTTCCAGCCGAGCAATTTTCCTCTCTTTTATCTCCTTCATACGATAAGGGTAGCCCTATTGTCATGAGGCTAAGTCTCCATCCAGAATTTGGAAAAACAAAAAAAAATGGCAGTAGCCTTGTGATCGCCCCACGACAAGCAAAGTGTGAAAAAGCTTTCAAATGTTTGAGACTTCCTCCAAAATGTGCTTATGTAAAGGAAAAGGCACAAAAGCTTTTCAACTGGGTGGAAGGAAGAGGCATGATTAATTAGTGGAATAGTGGCGAAAAGCGACAATATAATGGAAGATATAACAAAGTTAAAAAGGCATCCTTTTGATTTTGACTTTTCAACTTCTCCAGGTATGATTCAGTGAGCAAATGACAAAATCTAACTACCAAAATTTAATAGGTTGGGAACACCACCTGCCTTGTTGAGGTGTATGTTCCCGTCACTCCCAAAAATTTCTCAAACTGACAGTCCTAAATAGCGGGAAAAGTACGTTGCCAAATCAATCATTGACTGGCCAACCAAAATTTTGCTACAATATTTATCACAATTTTTTTAGATCATACTAGTGTAGTGAAACCGTGTTGTGTCATACGATTAATATGTCACATCGGTTATTATACCAAGTAATGCTAGAGATGAGAAGACACGGATATAGTATTATGTGGTGTTTATTGGCAATAAAGCAATAACATGTTTTTATTTTATTGGCACAGAATCATGCCGTAATAGTGTACTTGTGTCATGTAAGTCTTTCTCGCTAAGAAGACTATACTTTTGGATCACATTTGAGTACCAAATGATGTGGTAAATGATACATTTTTTAATATAAGCGATATTCTACTATAATAAGCGGAAGAGGGAGAATTTAAACCCATAATGCAGTGGATTGAAGAGGAAGACCTTATCTATTAGAGCAATATACCGCTTACTTATATCTTATCGTATTGGCTTGTTACAGTTATTAGTACTTGGAAAGAAAATAATAACACCAAAGAGATGGACGATTGTAGACCTGTCATTCGAGTTGTGTTTTACGCGTTTGTATCATTTTTGTGACATACCTTATATCTTAACAGATAGTGTCGTGTAACATCTGTTAAAATAAATGGATAATATCTTATCCAATATAATAGCCTAATGAAATAAATCATAACACGTGGAAACTTAAAGTCTTCTAAAACTCCAAAACAAAGTCTTCCTTAATGATCAAGTTAAACAACTATAGCTCAATATCCTATATTAAACTGACTTTATTGTCATCATCTTCTATCTAGATTGTTCTGACAATTGTCATTATCTAATGTAACAGGATTATTGAAGTCGACGGTCCAAAGTTCTTTGGACCAAGAAGTTGATATTTTATGTTAAACAACACTTGGATTAAAATAAAATTTTATTTTAGTCAAGCATTCGAAATTGGAATGATTGGTGAAGGATATATCATATTGTGAATCGACAATTTAACAAACAAAAGATTGAAATTAAACATATTTACTTGTAGTTGATATTTTTATTTTGTGTGTGTGAAGGAAATATCCTTCTAATTTGATTGCTTTGTGCTAAGCTTATATGCCATGCCTAATGATTTATAGTAATTTTTGTAGTTTACTCCTCTCTCTCTCTCTAAACTTTTACCATTGCATTCCGGGTGTCTATATAAACTTGCCTCTTTGGTTTCTAACAAGCAACTCGTAAAACATCTCCAAATGAGATGTCAAATATATCAATTAGGACTAAAAGATATCTAGATTTTCTCCAGGGTGGATGTTATAATTGACATGGCAACTGAGTTATTTGACTTCTAACTTTGTAGCAGTCTTTTTATAAGCTTTTTAGTCAAAATGATCCCGGAGATTAGCATAACTCCTCAATTTGGTCATTGAGATTTGAAATCAATATAAGTGGTCAATGAATTTGCCCACCATCAATCATTTTAATCATTCTGTGAAAAATTATGTTAAATAAGAACCAAAATGACAAAAATACCCTCAATTTCATAAACACTAGGCCAAAATGACAAAAATTGAGGGTATTTTTGTTATTTTGATAAAATTTATGAGAAATTTCAATTGCAGCAAATTCTCAAAACATTGAAGTTGATTGTATCAAAATCTCAACTCTAAATTCTAAGTCGTTTGGTCGTGGCAATAAAAACAGTACACCTGAACTGGACAAATTCACCTTTCGAGCTTGTTTGGGCCCTAAGTCATTGAAGGTGATTTTTATTGAAAAAAATTTACCTCTACAACATTGAAGAAGATGTTTTTATCTTTCCAATGTGTGAGCTTGGAATGATAAATATCCTCATGCACAGTAAGGTGCGCGGCCCAAAGTTTTGTTTGTCAGATCGTGATATTGGTCAATTTAGGCTTTAGCTTTTTGCTTGGAATTTTGAAGTGTTTTAGTTGGTTTATAAGGAAAAGGGTAAGAATTGTCTTTCACAACCTTTCCATGAGAGATAAGGTCATGGGCTTGGATTTTTGGTACTCCCTTGCAACCCAAAATCTTCACAAACTTTAACTTCCAGTAACTTTTGTAACAGTCCACACCACATCCCATTCGGAAAACCCCATTATGTGGCTTGGGAAATTAAGCGTGTGGTGTGCTTAGCATGGGTCAAATTAAAATGTTAATGTATTAATATTAAAATACAGCTCGACATAATGAATATGTGTGATTTTGTGCGAGTTTAGCTTGATTTTCCGAATATCCAAATTAGAAATTATTATTTATATTGTTGTGGCCTGATTGTGAATTTGCATACCCTCCTTTTGTACTCTACGTATGTGTGAAGTCTAGACTTTTATCTTTGGTTTTCCTTAACATTGTAATTGTACCACACATACTCTATTTAGGTGTTAGAATATTTCCTTAAGGGCCCTTGTTACTAGGAATATGTGTTCAAGGTTGTGGCACATCTCCTTAAAGGTTTATGCTTGCAAATGCATTTCATGTCTAAATTCCTATTACATTCTAACTAGCTTAGTCGTCTCGTCAGTTTTGTTCGCTAACTTCTTGTGAGCTGGGCACACAAATTAAGACTGCCCATATGGGCAAACTGGCATCTTTTTTATGGTAGCTAGCTTTTAGCCATTAGTCTGCTCAGATCATTTTCCGAGTTGACAAGTGTCTCTTGTGCTTTTGCTTAAAACCCTAGCTTGGTTTCCATTTAGCTTTGGTTGTCCAAATTATATTGTTAGAGAGCCAGAGTGCAGTCAAAGCTCTTGAGCTTCCTTTCTTCTTCATTTATGGAACCCTAGCTGCCAAACCTTTCTTAATGCATCAAACACCCAATCATTGAGAAATAGGTTTGCATTGTTTTCTTGGTCTAGATTAAGTTTCAAATCCTCATTTAAGACCAAGTTTCTTTTTCGGATTCACGTTGGGTTCTTCCTTCAACTATTTGATTGAAGAATTTGACTTGTCCGTTGAGTCCAAAATTTATATCATCATCAACACATCATTTTGCATTTGACGTGTTACTCTTAGTGCCAAAAGGAGAAAGGTTCAAGGTTGGAGCTCCCTCATCATGAAGACTGAAGAGGTCTCCATCTTGTGCAAGGGTAAAGCCGCTCCTTAGATTAGATCTAGGAAATAAGCTTGATGTGGCACTTTGTTGGAACCTTATTTGCACTAGTGGATTGGACTTCGTGGAGTTTCCGGTTTTTTAACTTAGAGGTGAGTTTTTCCCGATCAAAACATCTTGTGTTTAGAGTTACTTATTGCTTAAATCAAATCTCATATATTAGCATTTGCCACATGCATATTTGTCTTGCTAACTATTATATTCCTTCAACCATGCTCACACAACGTATCAATAAGTAATAAACTGGACCATGGTTGACTAGAATATCTTCTAGTAGCATAAGTTGTATTACTTGAACTGTGCTGGTTGACTAACGGTTTTGTACTTAGCTAACTGATGAGTTTGACTAGTCAGTCTATCATACTGTGTTTTTAATTTCAGAATATTTCGCCTGGTACCAATTCCAGCATGAATTTAATTTTGATTTGTGATGAATATATAATGATTGGGCTTTTGAATATAATTGGATTCTTTGCTGAATCTTTTGGGCCCTAAGACCATATTCAAGGGAGATGTCACATATGACGTGGCAGTTCATTTGACTCATTGCTTTCTAGCTATCTTTTACTATAGCAAACAAATATGGAGTTAAATGGTTTTAATTTAAGTTTTTAATGCATGAGTTCCATTAACAACTAATAGATGAAAACTAAAATCAATTTTAATTGTTTTTTAATAGTTAATGTAAATATGGGTGTTGAATAATAAAAATAAATGACATATAAAAAATAGAGTCCATGTAAATTGGGGCCAAACTACAAGGCAAAAACAAAATGTAATCCAGCCCAAAAGATGAGAATGGGCCTTACATACAAAACAACATCCAGAAATAAACAAATAAAAAATAAAATATGAATTTCTTCCTAAAAAGGGGGAAGAAAACGTGCAACACAGAAACCTCCTTCACTGCAAAGCGTGAAAAAAAAAACTGCACAAGTTAGTGGGAGAGGTTAAGTAAAAGTGGCAGGAGGTCATGGCCTCCAACTTCCCCCACGTAACAAATTCTAGAGCTTTCCTAGGATGCCTATAAATAAGCATCACTTGCAGCAAGTAACGGGGGAAAACAAGAGAGGAGACGCTGCAGAAATTGAAAAGCACAGAGAAGACAACAGAGAGGCAAAGCAAGAAAGCAAAGGTACAACAAAGGAAAAGAAAGAAGAAGAAGAAATCAAGAGCTACACGCAAGAACAAAGAGCAGGAGAAACTACACGGCATTTGAAGGTATAAGCCGTTTCATTCTTTTTAATTTTTTTTCTGGGTTGGTTCTCTTCTCTGCTTTGTAGGAAGA
This sequence comes from Malus sylvestris, assembly GCF_916048215.2. NCBI lineage: Eukaryota > Viridiplantae > Streptophyta > Magnoliopsida > Rosales > Rosaceae > Malus > Malus sylvestris. The sequence continues at coordinate 32,330,582 of NC_062275.1, forward strand.
AAAGAAGCATTTTGCTTCTTCAAACTGTCCCATTCCCCAGAGCAAAAAATGAAGGTAGAGACTCTAAATAAGCAACCCCAGATCCTTTCTCTATCTCTCTCTCTGGTTATTCACCGAGACCTATGAAGAAAACTAGGGAAATTTCTCTTCCCTGCTCAACCGATGGCAGCAGGTGTTGATGCAGCAACCAAGCCGCAACACCACCGCTCTTCAACCGTTGTCTTCAGCAGTCCTTCAGAAGAAGCCCAAGGGCCCTGAGGACGGTGAACCAAGCAATCAACCAAACTGCAACACCACTGCTCTTCAAGTGTTGTTTCTGGCAGTCCTTCGGAAGAAGCCCAAGGGCAGTGCCATCCGCACTTCGAGTAGCCAAAGACGTGCAGTCCTGGTTCATAAAAAAGTAACCAAGGGACAACTTCAAAAGTTTTGGACACCAAGTCGCGGATGATGGTTATAAGATAGTGGACAAACATAATGTTTCCATCGCTTCGTCATCATTCCCACAAATGGCGAAAGTATGAAGACAGAAAGAGCTAAAAGCAAGCGAAGATACAACAGTCCGTGCAAAGCGACAACGCAGCTGCCAAGTAGCGATGACCGCAACACTGTTATTGCAATATAGAGTGTTATGCTCCTTCCTTGGTGACAAGTCCTAGAGAAAGTCCAGTTAACAACTGCGAGTTCTTCATAAATAGCAGAAAAGAGAGCCATCCTGCCCTTTTTATTTGAAGTACTCACTTGGGGAAATAAACCATTGACTATGATGATTGCAGCAAATGAAAGGAGGGTGACCTCTACTGATCAATGTTCTTTTATTTTCTTCTCGTACAAATATGAAAAGAGAGTGATACAGATGAACAAAGCACTCCACTATGATTCCAAGGACCAAAGCTGCTGTTTTGAAGATCCCATTAAATTTGGAACAACAAAACAAAGAAAGCTACAGTAGAGACTGGAAAATAGAGAAAGAAAGAAGAAAGAAAGCATCTTGTTCATCGTATGAGTTTGACAGCAAGCATCAATAGTGAAATAAAAAAAGGGAAATGATCTCTTCCTACAATTAGAAAAGTCTCAACAAAAGCATATTTAAAAATGAGGCTAAACTAAACGTAAAGAAACAAGGCAAAGACCCATGAATGATGTCAGTGGCTGCCTTTATGCCTTTTGTCCAAGAAATAAAGGAGGATGGAAGCTACAGTGGAAAGAAAATAAATAAAAGAACACACCTCCATACTCCTCACATGGGCATTCTAAGCATGGCCTCATTAATTGAATATGAAGACAAAAGTAAATGAAAAGGAATGCAAATAAAAGAAGGAAAAGTTGCTCATCACGTGGGAATGTAAAAAAAAGGAGTAAAACTTGCTGTCATAAAGACTTGGGTCAAATGGGTTCAAAATCCCATGTTTAAATGGGTTTGAAAGTTCAAAAGAAAGATATAAAAAAAGGGGGAAGAGATAAGAAGTTTGTTGTGAACAAAGTTCTCAAATTAATTGGGAATTGATGCTTACGTGGAAACCAAAGGGAAATAAAAAAGAGTCATTTCAAAGACTTGGCTTCAAGAAAAGAAACAAGTGGCTGTATTTAATTCTTCTCAAAAGTCTATTGGATTCCAAACTTAAAATAAAAGGGAAGGAAGAAAAGAAGTGTAGCAAGACAAGTCATCAAGTCCCACTTTTTGTTGAGCTACTTAAGGAAAAGACTGAACCGTGCATCTCACGTGGGACTTGGAGTCCCACTTTATGTCTTCAAGTCCTGAGCTGCTTAAGGAAAAGAAAATCAAAGTCCTTTTTCACAAAGCCTATTAGGCCATTACCGAAGGTCATATATGGGTTTTAAATAAATCCAATTGGCTTCTCATTTTGCCAAGTTTGAACACAAAGTCATGATGAGTCTCAAAAAAAAAAAAAACGAACTACGCTGGTTTGATTCCGTTAAGGATACGTAGGCAGTCTAATATCAAGTTATAGACGCAACCGTGAAACCAAAAAGAATCCCTGGTTTATATAAACTAAATTCACTCCTGCTATCAAATACCAAAATGGCACGAAGCCAAAGAAAAGTTTCAAAGGGCACGAAGCCGTATCAAAGTCTCAAATGGCACAAAGCCGAAGAAAAGTCTCAAATGGCATGAAGCCATATAAAATTTTCAAATGCTCCTTGCCCGCATGAGCTAAATTTGCACAAGGCATTAAACTCCAACAAATACATCATGAACTACGAGTGACTTGATCCCTCAAGAGGGTACGTAGGCAATCTAGGATTCGACCTAGATGCAGTCACAAAATCAAACAAACACCAAAATCCTCAAGTTACATTTTATTCGAATTGGAATCAAAGGGTATTCCTTTCCCAAAAGAAGGGTTGTAATTAATAGGCGCATAGCCTAGAATGGGTCGAACTCGAAGTCATAAAACCCTCTTCGGAAAAATGAACGAGGGTGAAATTGTGTCGAGTGAATTATCTGTTTACATATTATGTACAATTTTTGCTCAACATAATTTTTGGCACGCCCAGTGGGACCCATTTTCCCTTTCATCTCTAATTTTGAAGATAATTAATGTGCTATGTGTTTTCTTTTTTGCAGAAAAAGGAAGCATGGAACCACAAGTTACTGTTTACTTCAATGAACTCTCTGCTGCATCCAAACTTGGACATGGAAGGCGTGCTGGTCGCCGAATCTCCTTCACCATTGATGAAGCACCAACTAGTTGCAACATGGTGAAAGCTAAGGTAGCAACAAAGACAAACAAGGCGGCTGTGAAAGTCATCAAGGTTGGACCAAAAAAATGCCCATCCAAGAATGCCCTAAGGAACGCAAGGAAAAGAACGGCACGAGCTCTTAAGAAGAAGATCGCTAAAGAACGATTACTCGAAGACATCGAAATTGCCTCAAGGGTGCTTCTTAGAGATGTTTCATCCAAGAACACGAAGATACCTCAACGCAAGATCGTCAAAGTGACATCATCACCGCCTATCAATGTTTCTGTCATCACTCAAATCATGATCGGAACAATCCCAATCACTTTACCTACAACGGAATCAGTCATGATGACCTCTATCGAGGAAGATGAAGAAATTCTGCCAATAGTATCCAGAAATGTTCAACAAAAGGCCAAGGCCTATGAAATTGTTGAGGAAGGTAACAACATTCAATTTGAGGGGTCTATCACACGTGCAAGGGCCCGAGCATTGGCAGTCCACTCTCGAGAAAGTTCACCTTCCCTTAAAGACACTCTTGGAGGAAACGAATATTTTTCCCAAGAAGAGATTCCTAGAGTAATGACTCAATTCCAAAGGTTGGAGATAAATGAAGACCCCGAATCTGAGAACATGCAAGTTTTGATGACTGGGGCATCAAATATAGAAGAACAATTGCTAGAAATGCAACGAAAACTAACAGAAAAAGAAGCAGAAATGACGGCTTTGGTAGCTGATAAGGAAGCTAAGATTGCAACTTTAGCAGCTCAGTTAGCTGCTCAAGCTAGCATAAATAATGCTGGAGAAAGAGCAAGGAAAGAAACAGAAGGAGAAAGTTCCGGTAAGCAACTCACGCATCAAGATATCAATGCAATTTTCGTTGAAAAGATTCGTGAATTTCAAATGTCTTTAACAACACCAATTCTCGGATACAGGAAGCCTTATCCAACTCACTATGACACAGTGCCATTTCCCCAAGGATATCAAAAACCGAGCTTTGATAAATTTGATGGTTTAAGTGGTTATCCTCAAGAACACTTAGCTCATTTTTACTCAGCTTGTGGGGAAACATCGTAGTTAGATCCCTTATTAGTTCGACAGTTTGTTTAATCACTCAAAGGGTCTGCCTTCACATGGTATACTTAGTTAAAGCCAGGATCTATTCTAACATGGGATGATATGCAAAGAGCTTTTCTAGCTCAATTCGTCAGTTCAAAGAAAAAGTCACATTAATGGATTTGGCTCAAACAACACAAAGGCTTAGAGAAAGCACGAGCGAATTCATCACAAGATGGAGGAGTCTTAACCTACAATGCATGGAAAGGATTTCTGAATTTTCGGCAGTACAAATATGTTACAATAACCTCATCGCTAAGATTGCAACATTTGTAGGAATTGCGGAGCCTCGAACTTTCGATGAGTTGGTATCCAAAGCAAGCAATGTGGAGAAGCAAATGTCTTGGAAAAATGTGATTGGAAAAATGATCCAAGACTTAGAAAATAAGTTAGACACCAAGAATGGAGATAACAAAAGAATGTCGAAGAAATGAGATTCTATGGCGACATTTGTCAAAGTAGACAAGAAAAGTGACAATATAAAAAGAAAAGAAGAAACCAAGGGGACGAGGAGGCTTTCACTTAAGGAAAGAAAAGAAGTTAAATATAGTTTCGATGATGAAGATGTTGGAACTATCTTCGATGAACTCCTTGCAGCAAAGATGATCACGCTTCTTGAACCAAAGCGTCCCGCTGAAGTAAATAAGATCGATGATCCAAAGTATTGTCGGTATCATCGACTCATCAGCCATACGATAGAAGATTGTTATATCCTTAAGGATATAATTCAAGAAAAAATCAACAAACATGAGATCGAGGTGGATTCATCCTCGAAACATCAGATGGCAACGTCCAATATGATCGAAGGAAAATCAACACCCTCCGCTCCATTACCAGAAGGGGCAATCCCTGTAGGATTCCATGTTGATAATGAAACCACAGTTGTCCATGCTTATCCTGACATGCCTCGTTCCGGAAATCCAAAAATTCCAACTCTATACGAGCTCATGACAGCACCAAGTTTTGACGTCTGGGAAGATTCGTCGGAGTCATCACTTAAGTTCGAAGACGAGTGGAAAACCGTCAGTGAAAAGAAGGTGAAAAAGATTGCTAAACATCTTTCTTCTACAAAGTGATCAAAAGGAAAATTATGGAGTGGACCATCCTCAAAGGATGGAAAGAAAAAGAAAAAGAATACACAGAAAAGGTCTAGAGTCTTTCAAGATGATGAGTACAAACAGCCTTTCAAAGCACCAATAACTCTCGGAGATTACCTCCCTCCAAAACTTTTCAAAAGTAAGGGAAGCGAGGAAGAAATTGGAAATTGTCGCACGACCACATGTGAAATCCACAATGATGATGAGGTAGATGAAATAACTCTACGCTCTGGCCAAAGGATCCCGTCTGCGGACAAGAAAGAAGGAAAAGAAGTAATTGATTCAGTCAATCATTCCAATAAGCCAAGTGCAAGAGAGGTTCCAGTCACTACCACTGCAGAGCCTGCGGTAGAAATTTCAGTCTCAACCACAAAAGCAAGTACCTCTAAGAGACATGCAAAAGATGTATTACAGTCCCAAGATGGCAAATACGACATCGTTGACCATCTTAAGCGCATCCCATCTCTCCTTAGTGTGTACGATGCTCTAAAAATGTCTAAGGAGCTTAAAGAAGCACTCATCATGGCTTTAACAAATCCTGAAGTATTTGAAACAAGCTTGGAATTTGCAGAGATGGATACAACGTCACCAAAGTATTGCGCTTGCTGCCTTGCAAGTATCACTTTTGACGAAAATGACCTTATACTTGGAGACGAATACCACAATAGACCCTTGTACGTCAGTGGACTAGTGGGAGATACATCAATAAATCGAATCTTGCTTGATTATGGATCAGCAGTAAACCTACTTCCTCTTCGAACACTTCAAGCTCTAGGGATGAATGTTCGTCAACTGACACCATCAATGTTAATTATTCAAGGCTTCAATCAAGTCGGACAAAAAGCAATGGGATCGATAGCATTACAAATGGAGATATGGGAGTTATACTCTGACGCCCTTTTCCATGTAATCGATGCTGACACATCTTATAATGTTTTATTGGGACGTCCGTGGCTTCATACATATGGTGTCGTTCCTTCTACACTTCATCAATGCTTCAAGTTTTTGGTGAATGGCGAAGTCAAAAAAGTCCTAGCGGACACCGACCCATTTAGGGGTGAAGAAGTGAATTACGCAGATGCAAAATTCTACAAACAATCAAAGGTCACTTTTTCGCAACCAACAAAAAATGAGGTGGTGCAGAAGGAATCACGATCACTGGCTATGGAGAGGGTAAAACCATCAAGGCTATTCAAAATCGCGAGTTCTAAAACTCCGAAATCTCGAAAAGTGGGTCTCAATTGTTCATTACAAGATTGAAGAGAACCTGAAAAGAAGGCAATGGAACAAATCCAAAATGCATTTAAAGCACTCATGACCAACTACACAAAGCCTCTACACAAAATCAACCAATCAATTCCTGGGGGCAATTTGGTAGTCTCAACAAATTTGCAAAGGAATAATGGTCGACAGGGTCGCATTGTTTTGTTCAAAAGAAATGAACCTTCATCAAAGGTTCCATTAAAGATAAAAGCGAAGAGGAGCAAAGCTAAAAAGAGTGCCATCAACGTCACAATACACCAAGAAAATGATATGCTTAAAGCATTTGTCTCAAATATCGAGAATCATAAGTTTGAAGGCTTTACTAATCTCGAGAAAGCAATGTTGACTGAAGAAGAAACTAGCAGCAAGCCACCTCAAATTTCTGTCTTCCAACGACTTGGTAAAATCATCAACTCTCAACCTAAGAAGTCTCATAAAAGCAAAAAGTGGAGAGTCAAAACCCAAAAGATGACAATAAATCGTGACAAAAATGACGATGCGCAAGAAGAGGTACAAGATGTTGTTCAGGTCAACACGATTGGTAGCAAAGAAAAAAAGCAAGGAATCTGATAACGAGCCAATTAAGTCTATCAGACAATTCCTAACCTGCTTTCTAATCAAGAAGAAAAATGGACAGGTTTGTACCTGCATCAACTTCAGGACTTTCAATAGTACACCTCCACTTCCAGAAAATGAAACTTATGGAACAATTGAGAAAGTAAGCATGGAAGAAGTTTATGACTAAACTCAAGTAAACTGCGTTACCATTAAGAAGAAAAAGAAGAGAATGGTGACGAATCAACTGAGCTCAAGCAATGCCACCCCAAATAAAGGATAGGGGCAAGCAAATGCCTAATGAACTTCGAGAGGGAAGCAAGTGCAAGAGGAAGCAAGTCAAGATAAATCCTTTCCTCTGAACTACGTATGACTTGATCCCTCAAAAAGGGTACGTAGGCAACCTGTAGTGACCTGTATGACATATCTATAACTCATCACTCAATGCTAGCTTATAAGTCGGAGTCACCTGTAGTGACCTGTACGACATATACATATCTCATCAATCTATGCTAGCTCATAAGTCGGAGTCACCCGTAGTGACCTGTACAACATATCTATATCTCATCAATCAATGCTAGCTCATAAGTCGAAGTCAACTTTAGTGACATGTATAACTGAAATCATAGCTCATCAATCAATCTAGCCGGAGTCACCTCTAGTGACTTATATGGCATTATGCCTGCACACGAGTCGGAACCACTATAGTGGTCTGTACGACAGGACTAGGTGTAAATGAATACGCTCAAGTGCTACGATCACGGGAAAAGTCACCTACGAGTCGAAACCACCTATAGTGGTCTGTATGACAGGCATGTGCACCTACCTTGAATTCAAGGTGAGTGTATGGTGTGGGAGGTGAACATTACGTGAAGGACTATACCATGGCCACCTGTGGGAGCACTAACACCAGGGTGCAGGTTTATGAGCTTTAAGTGCATCTAATACAACATGTATGACTCATAAGCAACCTGTATGACAATACCGGAGTTGCCTACTATTGCAACCTGTACGATAGTGTCGGAGTTGCTTAAAACATAAATGTAGTCATACCATAACCCCATCAGTTCAACTAATATCGTATACTTACCCGAACATACCTGAACTTACCTATGTGTCCTGCATTCACCTTTGCACTTTAGAGCGTTCACAATAAGTAGGTTCAGGAAATAAACATATGAATATGCCATGATGTAAATCTAAAATTCAACTATGTCATAATATTTCCGGATATATAAACATATATACAAATGGCATAAAATGCATAAACTGTAACGCCCCACTCCCTAACTATTTAATTTCGAGAGTAAACATCAGTGATAAGCCCAATTAGACACTAGTTTAATTAACTACCATTACTTATGTTTCCTTACTTCAACTTCTTGATTCTTCACACATTGATTTATAAACAACATTTAACCACCAAAACATAAAGTTAAATCTCACATTTTCCACCAATATCCCTCACAATGCTCAGTTCCCCAAACAAGGCTATTGTCTCAATTATTTAGTCTCATTTATTGTATGGCTGCATGTAACGTCTCGTTAGATTGCATACGTACCCTAAACATGGATCAAGCCATTCATAGTTCACTAGAACTATTTGTAGGTACATACATAAATCACTTTAGGAACATTTGTGGAATTATCAATTATATACATATGATAAGGGGAAAAGATCCACTCACCTGGAGCCCACGCTATGATTCACTAGCACGTACATCGAGGTGTCTCGAACAATTGGCACCTATAACAATTATCGAATCACATCTCAGAACTCTTATCAATAGAATACGTAATTCACATAAAGCACATCCTCAATGAGATTCTAAAATGATTTGAGATCCATTGACCAAAGGTCAACCATCAGTCAAAGATCGACGGTGGGGTCCATAACCCTATATACCTCAATCCAAGAGATCCGCAACTCAGATTTTTTATCCATAACTTTCAAAGATCCAAATTGTGCTTCTAAAATAACATACTAAAATTTCATTACGATCCAACGGTCGGATCTCCGCCTTTTGTCCAAAACCAAGTGGCGGTTAACATTTATTTTATAAACTTACAAATTCAATTCGGGAAGATCCATACGTTGGATTCCGGATCCATAAGTTTCTATGGTCCTCAAATATTACGTACTATAATGTTTTAAAGTTTGGTGATAATCCAATGGTCGGATCGTCGATTACTATTCTAATCAAGTGGTGGACCTTAATGGAACTTTGCTGGATTCTGCAGATTTTGCAGATTCCCCGGGTGATCTTTGGAACTCCATATCTCACTTGTTTCTCAACCAAATTCAACCCATCATATACCAAATCAAAGCTAAAGAAATTTAGAACAAAATTATACCAGCTTGGAGTCCAAATGGTGGTCGGAAAATGGTTTGAAAGACGGCTGTTCGCGGGAAAACTGGTAACTCGCCAGAATTTTTGGGCACCCTTTTCAACGTCCATAACTTTGTCAATACTTAACAAAAACAAGTAATTCAAAATGGAAATCATATTTCTCAACGAGACGAAGATATTGGTACCTTACATGATGGCTATCTCGCCATGATTTGGCCGGAAAACACCTCAAAAGTGACGGAGGTCGCCGGAAACTGGGCAAACTTTAAATCGTTATAAATTTCTCATTTCTCCACCAAATCACACGATCCAAGCATGAAAATTCATCTACACAACATGAGGAATCAATTTATACCTAAGTTCAAGTCCAATCTAGCCAGGAAAGGCTCCAATTTCACTCAAACCTGTCGGAAACCTATAAAGGGTGTGCTTCGATTCGACTTCTCCGGTGTTCCAACACCCCTATAACTGGTTGGGTCTTGTTTCTGAGTCCAGGGGAAGTTGATTAAGGGTGATGGTGGGTGGTAGAACTCGCTGGAACTGCGGGATAGCCGTCGAACACCTCCAGCTCTTCCACACGGTTCTTGCGATTTTGGACCTAAAAGCTCATAAATTTGGGGTGGAAATGGTAGAAGGCATGTTGTGGAAGAGATGGCAGGTGTTAGATGGTGATGGTTCGATGGAAAAGATGGTGAAAATTGCCGGAATTCGATTGGGTTGGGTGCGGGTAGAAGGGCCGACAGAAATGGAGCTTTCCTCTTTTTTATTTTTTTATTTTTTTCCTGAATTCTCATTGGTCCTTCCCCTTTTCTTTTCAAAATTTGATTGGTCACTTATTTAACATAACTGATTGGGCTGAAACCAAGCCCCTGATTGGTTCTTTTATTTCTTACTTAATTCCAATTGGTTCTCCTTAATCTTGCCTAAATCCGATTGGGCTTTTCTCCCACAAGGTGGAAGTTCAATTAATCTATAATCCAAAATATAAATAACCAAATTCAAATGTCCGTGACCTTACCGTTATAATCCGGATTCACAAACGGCTTTCATCTATGAGTTCGTACCAACGAGTACTACACAAATACGCCAAAAGAATAAGTCATACGTTCCTCTAGACGACGGTCAACAGAAATCAAAGTCCTCGCCTCCAGGGCATTTTCGTCAATTCACGCTTTTAAAATTTATAAAATTGTAAAATTTGGGACGGGTTGTCACAATCTATCCACCTTAAAAAATATTGTCCCCGAAATTTAAAATAACATGTATGTAAATACATACGCGAGGAAGACATCAAGTTAAAACAGCTATATAAAAGAGAATCCCTTTGGGAATATGCAACATCGTCTGAACAAGCCTTAACCGTGCTCACGCACTACTTCGTCAGTCAACATCGTCGATATCATAAAATCTTCATGTCACCATCTCAATTATTCAAATACCTATTCAGAATTCTCTGCTGCAACTCACATTCTACTACCATATTTCAAATGACCATACTCATAACTAGAAATGTAACTTTAGTTACACACAACTTTAACAAGGCTAAGTGTCTAACAATCATGTACCATGCATAAAATCTCCGTATATTGACTACAATGGTATCTTAGCTAACCATGAATACAAACAACTAAAACAGAGATAGTGGTATGTTACAACCATAGTACTCGTGGGACGAACAAAACGCAATATGTCCACTAAAGTTTGAGTAACTTGCTTCAGTCAAATCTTTAGTCTAGAGGTGGAAATATGATACTAAACAACATCTAATACTTACAGCCTTTAAAAAGACTTCCAAAGGCTTGGAAGTAAAATGTGCACTACAATGTAATAAAAATATGTCAAGATAATAATCTGGTTGTTTTCTGTTTGCCTGAACTTGTATAAAAGTCTAGAAGCAACTCTCTCAAAATGCCATCATCTTGCAAAAGCAAACAGAGAAGAAACTGTGGTTGTCCAGAAAGTTTGGACTTTATTTCCTTGACATCCTTCTACTCCAACCGAAGGCGAGATGCCTAGACTGAAATTTCTCTTCAAGTACCTCAAGTGGAGCCTAAAATTTAATTTTTCATTTGATCATATCACGAACAAGGACTTTTAGATCACGTCTTGCAGATAATTTAACAACATCCCACTTCTATCTTAGTTGTCCTCAAAAGTGTCTTTCATATAATCCTCAGTCTCCCAGGTGGCTTCCTCCACCAAGTGATTCCTTCACAAAACTTTTACTAAACGTACGGCCTTATTCCTTATAACTTTATCCTTCCAACCCAAAATCGTCACCGGCTCCTCATCATATGACAAATCTAGATTAATCTCTAATGGTTGAGGAGGGATCACATGTGATGGATCTGAAACATAATGGTGAAGCGTAGAAACATGAAAAACATTGTGCACTTTAGATAACTCTGGAGGCAACTCAAACCTGTAAGCAGCTTCACTGATTCGTTCGGGATCCGGTACAGTCCGATGTACCTAGGACTTAACTTACCCTTTTTCCCGAACCTTACTACTCATTTCCATGGTGATAACTTTAAAAATACCCAATCACCAACTTTATACTCTCAGTCAGTGGAGGTGTAAAAATAGGGGTAAGGTGAGACAACACTTTAGTTGTCAGAAACTTTAATCATTTCCAACACCCACTCTAATTTAACTTTCCTTGGTGATAAGTGAGGAAAACTCTATAGACGAAAGGTTTGAGGTTTCTACGATAAAGTGTTTAGTCCCTGGTTGGGTAGACTTGTAATTAAGTTTCTCAATGACATCAGAAGCGTTCGATATGAAGTAAGGAAAATTGGTGTACCATTAAGAAGTGGGTCGATGATGTACCTTAGTTCACAATTTGGTGATATCCCAGGTAAGATGTTAGGATATGACGCCAAAAGTACACGTCCTTGAAACGTACAATACTACTAACCAACTTTACGACACAAACAAAAGATCTTCACAGTTTTCTCGAAATTCAAATCACTTTAACAACGAGATATTAACTCATACCTCGATTCTACTGTCTACCTATGGGAGTGATCGAGAGGTGGCTAGTCGAAGAGGTTACATTTACTTAGGTAGGTGATAAGGTGAAAACAACCATGAGTTAACTATTCTAATACAAAGCTTGTTCCTAAGCTTTCACGATCCTAGATTATTCGGCTCAAGCAAAGTAGTTCATTGATCCTAGGAGGATTTGATGACTGCTTTTCGGATTTCTACAACTCTCATGATATGACAACTTACACTCGCAAACCTATTCTCACCCATTTAATAAGTATAACAACAAAAACAAAATCTGGGAATTAGCGTTGATTGAAAAATTCCAAGGCTGGAAAAAGACCTTGCTAAAGATCTACTTTCAAAAAGACTTTATCGAGAGTGGATCTTCCTCCTAAAGATTTAGCATGAACACAAGTACGCTTGAAGATATTAATGCTAACAAGGACCAAAAGTAATTATCCCTCAGATGATTTTCCATGAATTGCTACTAAGAAATCAAGACTAGTTGAGATTTCCAATCTAAAACGGATCAATACTAACGGCGGAAGAATAATGATAGAATTATTTGGTAATATCTCTGTTGATACACGAGTATTAATACATTAACTTAGGCCATCCACTTGCCTCAAATCTACACCTTTCCTCCACAAGTAAAATTTTCGTTTTAATTCTAAGGGCATTGTCAAAAATGATTTTCTAAAATGTCGTCAAGACTACAAAACTACCCAAAACTGAAGAAAAGCTAACATATTTTTCCATATTTGACACGGTGGCAAGATTCAAGCATCTAGTCAAGAACCAAAAATGTTCACATCACGCGTGTGATGAACGCCATACTGCCCAACTTATGCTCTGATACCAAACAGACACACCCCAACCCACAAAGTCCACTTAGACTCTAAATCGAGATGTGGTGGCCGACACCTGTAAGGTGATGAAACCATAAAGTGTGGTAGAGTTTAAAAAATGTGAATAAATCTGAACCTAAAAGTGTTTAAATACCACAGTGCGTTGTGAGTGGGAGCAAACTCATTTCACATGCGAAGTCAGAGCATAAGTAAAGTACAGTAGTGTGGGTATGAATCATACCCTTAGAGGTAGCCATCAATACTAAGATTTGCCATAGATCCTCATCGATACGAACTCAGCAGCTAAAACCTGGACGACACGAAACAGAGAGTGTGAGTGAGCAATAAAACCAAGCTTCCCAAAGTTATTATTTTTCTAGAAGTAATGTCTCTCAATGTAAGACCCGTATCGTTTTCATAAGACAATACTACACATATATATATCCAAACCATACACAAAAATGGCCAAGACCATAGGTATGCCATGTCCAACAACTCCACTATGCATTAACGAGTTGGCCAAATGAACTTAATCAATATAGGATGATATATCAGCCGGAGTCACCTAACGTGACCTGTACGACTGCATCCAATTTTCATCAATTAATGCGAGCATATAAGCTGGAGTCACCTGTAGTGACCTGTACGACATATCCATATCTTATCAATCAATGCTAACTTATAAGTCAGAATCACCTATTTTGACTTGTAAAACATATCCATATCTCATCAATTAATGTTAGCTCATAAGTTGGAGTCAACCGTAGTGACCTGTACGACATATCGATATCTCATCAATCAATGCTAGCTCATAAGTCGAAGTCACCCGTAGTGACCTATACGACATATCTATATCTCATCAATCAATGCTAGCTCATAAGTCGGAGTCACATCTAGTGACTTGTACGACTGAAATCATAGCTCATTAATCAATCTGGCCGGAGTCACCTCTAGTGACCTATACGGCATTACGCCTGCACACGAATAGGAACCACTATAGTGGTTTATACGACAGGACTGGGTGTAAATGAATACGCTCAAGTGCTACGATCATGTGAAGAGTCACCTACGAGTCGGAACCACCTATAGTGATCTGTACGATAGGTCTGTGCACCTACCTTGAATTCAAGATGAGCGTATGGTGTGAGAGGTTAACATTACGTGAAGAACTATGCCTTGGCCACGGGCGGGAAAACTAGCACCGGGGTACAAGTTTATGAGCTTTAAATGAATCTAATACAACATGTACGACTCATAAGCAACCTGTACGACAATGCCGGAGTTGCCTACTATTGCAACCTATACGACAATGTCGAAGTTGCTTAAAACATAAATGTAGTCATACCATAACCCCATCAGTTCAACTAATATCGTATACTTACCTGAACGCACCTGAACATACCTGTGTGTCCTGCGTTCACCTTTGCACTTCAAAGCTTTCACAATAAGTAGGTTCAGGAAATAAACATATGAATATGCCATGATGTAAATCTAAAATTCAACCATGTCATAATATTTCCGGATATATAAACATATATACAAATGGCATAAAATGCATAAACTGTAACGCCCCACTCCTGAACTATTTAATTTTGAAAGTAAACATCAGTGATAAGCCCAATTAGACACTAGTTTAATTAACTGCCATTACTTATGTTTCCTTACTTCAACTTCTTGATTCTTCACACATTGATTTATGAACAACATTTAACCACCAAAACATAAAGTTAAATCTCACATTTTCCACCAATGTCCCTCACAATGCTCAGTTCCCCAAACAAGGCTATTGTCTCAATTATTTAGTCTCATTTATTGTATGGCTGCATGTAACGTCTCGTTAGACTACTTATGTACCCTAAACAGGGATCAAGCCATTCGTAGTTCACTATAATTATTTGTAGGTACATACATAAATCACTTTAGGAACGTTTGTGGAATTATCAATTATATACATATGGTAAGGGGAAAAGATCCACTCACCTGGAGCCCATGCTATGATTCACCAGCACGTACATCGAGGTGTCCCGAACAATTGGCACCTATAACAATTATCGAATCACATCTCAAAACTCTTATCAATAGAATACGTAATTCACATAAAGCACATCCTCAAGGAAATTCTAAAATGATTTGAGATCCATTGACCAAAGGTCAACCGTTGGTTAAAGATCGATGGTGGGGTCCATAACCCTACATAACTCAATCTAGGAGATCCACAACTCAAATTTCCAATCCGTAACATCCAAAGATCTACATTGTGCTTCTAAAATAACATACTAAAATTTCATTACAATCCAAATGTCAGATCTTTGCTAGTTGCCCAAAACCAAGTGGTGGTTAACATTTATTTTATAAACTTACAAATCCCATTCGGGAAGATCCGTACGTTGGATTCCCGATCCGTAAGTTTCTATGGTCCTCAAATATTATGTACTATAATGTATTAAAGTTTGGTGACGATCCAATGGTCGGATCGTCGATTACTATTCTAAACAAGTGGTGGACCTTAATGGAACTTTGCCGGATTCTGCAGATTTTGCAGATTTCCCGGGCGATTTTTGGAACTCTATATCTCACATGTTTCTCAACCAAATTCAACCCATAATATACCAAATCGAAGCTCGCGAAATGTAGAACAAAATTATACCAGCTTGGAGTCCAAATGGTGGTTGAAGGTGGCCGGAAAATGGTCTGAAAGACGGCTGTCCGCGGGAAAACTGTTAACTCGCCGGAATTTCTGGGCATCCTTTTCAACGTCCATAACTTTTTCAATACTCAACGAAAACAAGTAATTCAAAAATGGAAATCATAGTGCTCAACGAGATGAAGATATTGGTACCTTACATGATGGCTATCTCGCTGTGATTTGGCCGGAAAAATGTCTCGAAATTAGTGGAGGTCGCTGGAAACTAGGCAAACTTTAAATCGTTATAACTTTCTCATTTCCCCACCAAATCACACAATCCAAACATGAAAATTCATCTACACAACATGAGGAATCAATTTATACTTGTTTCTAAGTCCAATCTAGCCAGGAAAGGCTCCAATGTCATTCAAACCCTTCGGAATCCTATAAAGGGTGTGCTTCGATTCGACTTCTCCGGTGTTCCAACGCCCTTATAACCGGTTGGGTCTTGTTCCTGGGTCCAAGGGAAGTTGATTAAGGGTGATGGTGGGTGGTAGAACTCGTTGGAATGGTGGGATAGCCGTCGAACACCTTCGGCTCTTCCATACGGTTCTCGCGATTTTGGACCTAAAAGCTCACAAATTTGGGGTGGAAATGGTAGAAGGCATGTTGTGGAAGAGATGGCAGGTGTTAGATGGTGATTGTTCGACGGAAAAGATGGCGAAAATCGCCAGAATTCGATTGGGTTGGGTGTGGGTAGAAGGGCCGATGGAAATGGAGCTTTCCTCTTCTTTTTTTTTTCGTGATTTCTCATTCGTCCTTCCCCTTTTCTTTCCAAAATTTGATTGGTCACTTATTTAACATAACTGATTAGGCTGAAACCAAGCCCCTAATTGGTTCCTTTATTTCTTACTTAATTCCAATTGGTTCTCCTTAATCTTGCCTAAATCCGATTGGACTTTTCCGATTGGGCTTTTCTCCCATAAGGTGGAAGTTCAATTAATCTATAATCCAAAATATAAATAACCAAATTCAAATGTCCGTGACCATACCGTTATAATTCGGATTCGCAAACGGCTTTCACATATGCGTTCGTACCAACGAGTACTACACAAATACGCCAAAAGAATAAGTCATACGTTCCTCTAGACGACGGTCAACAGAAATCAAAGTCCTCGCCTCCAGGGCATTTGCGTCAATTCACGCTTTTTGAAAATAAAACATACACCAAATAAAAGTTGAATACAAAGCGTCGCCGTTTTGAAAATAAAACATCTGAGCGAACCGAAGTCTTCCAACCAAACCAATAAAAAGCCTAATTAACCAAACTCCAGCACATTGCATTCCCCACCTTCCCTTCTCCACCTCCTCCTCCTCTCTCTGTCTCTGCAATTTGCAAACATGGCGGAATGCGTGGAGCTTCCCACTCGCCTCGGCATCCTTCCTTTCCGAAACAAGGTCCTCCTACCCGGCGCCATCATTCGAATTCGCTGCACTTCACCCAGCAGGTACCTTTCACCCTTAATCTTTCTCTTTTGATTGATTGGTTTCTGTTTGATTCCTGAGAATTTTTTTGCATCTACTGGAATTGATAGCTGCTTCAGTTCAGCTCAAACTTTATAGCTCTGCAATTACTCTGCTTGTTTGGAAATTCTGTCCCTTTTCATGCTCTTTGGTTGCCGAAGCCTTTTGGTTGCAATTTTCTACTTGATTCCCGCGACTGAAAATGTTGCATATTCTGTTCTTCAATTTAGTCAGCAGTAATTTCAAATGTGAACTTTTTTTTTTCTTTTTTTCTAGGTTTTGATCATTATATGGGTGTGGAACTGTGAATTTCTGAGTGCTTGATTATGGAGTTGATAAAATTGGGGAATTTGATTAATGTAGTGTCAAATTGGTGGAACAAGAGTTATGGCAGCGCGAAGAGAAGGGGTTAATTGGTATTCTTCCCGTTCGAGATGCTGCTGAGGCAGCAACTGTGGGCCCTGTGGTGTCTCAAGGTGATTCTGCTTATTTCACAATTCGATACGGATGGGTGGATGCAATTAGTTAATGGCACATCTAAGAGGTTTTTTTCTTTGTTGTTGGGAACGTGTCTACTTTTAGGTGTGGGAACTGATTCTGGTGAAAGAAGCTCTAGAGTTCAAGTTGGTGCATCCGATTCTCACAGGCTTGATGGAAAAAATCAGCAGGAAGTTATTCATTGGCATTCAAGGTATTAAATCTGTTTCTTGTGCATTGGGGTTTTATGCTATGTTACAACTTAACATTATAGATAACGTGGCAGTCCATTTAACTTTGTCATGCGCTGCGACTTTCTTTATTTCAATCAGTTTAACTTCCTTTTAACACTGGAATGGGCCATTTACAAGGTTTTTGGATTCATCCTACATTTCAATGAATTTCTGTTTTTACAGTGTTTGTAAACTAATTATGTTGATTAAAATTTATATTGATATCCTTAGGGGAGTTGCTGCACGGGCTTTACATCTCTCAAGAGGAGTTGAGAAGCCAAGTGGGAGGGTTACATATGTAGTTGTCCTTGAAGGTTTGTGTAGATTCAACATCCAGGAACTTAGCACAAGAGGAACATATTATACTGCACGAATTTCTCCACTTGAAATGACAAAGACTGGTATGCTGTCAATTTAGTATGTGGGTTTGTTTTCAGTAAAAGATATTCGGGTTTATTGGTTAGTTTGCTACATTATTGCCCCAACATTTGTTTCTTTGGTTTGAATTTTCCTTTCTTCTACAGTAACATGAAGTTGTCTTCAGACTTCAAATCTTAAGTGTTTGTTTAATGTTACCTCTGCCACTTATATCACATTTCGTTATGTATTTGGTCCTGGTTCATTAGTTCATTAGCGACATGCTTTCCATGACTAGGGTTATTGGTGAAAGTTCTCTCGCTCTCTCTCTCTCTCTCTCACACACACACACACACACACACACACATGCGCGAACGCACATACAGGCACACAGACACATGCACACACGCACACAAAACACATTAATATTGTTCCTGAGAATCTGACTGAATAAGGCATGCCCCATAACTGATCTGTTGGTGATTATTTAAGGCCCTCGATGTGAAAGGTATAAATTCTTTAATCATTGTTTCTCACAAAGAGCTGGTTAGATATCATTGGTTACTATGTTTTCCTTTCTAAACAATTTTTTTTTTCAATGTTTTATCCTTAAAATATGTAGATTTTCTTGTATCTTCCAATGTGTTGATCTGAATGTATCATGTGGTTTATTTGAGGTATTGTTGTCCCTAAAGTGCTTTATGGTTGTGATGAGTTTGTCATGATCACATTATATGTAGAATCTTAGATGACTTTTGTGCCCTTATCTACCAATATGTTGAGTTGCTTTATCTTTCTTATCTTAATGAGAAATGGAGCAAGTGGAGCAAGATCCAGACTTCATATCGTTGTCTCGCCAATTCAAAGCAACTGCTACGGAGCTGATTTCTGTTCTTGAGCAGGTAATACTTGTGATGTTAGCATCTTTAAGTGAATAAAATCACATGGACACGAAGAGTCTTGCCTTTTTCTTTTTTATTTCTTTTTTTTTTCTTTGGTGTTTTGTGAATATTTAGTTCTGAGTTGCTCAGTGGTATCATACCAAATTTACTCAAAGTAATAAGTCATGTAGGTATCTATAGGAAACTACAAAACTCGACACACAAATACGTATGTATGTATATGTACCCTATCTATAAAATTCTGACCTCCTTTTCAAGTTGTGAGGCTGAGTGCATTTGGTTGACAAATTTCCCTTGTCTTTCAAATTGTTTTTCGTTTTTTGTTGAGGTTTGTAGGGAATATCATTTGCCTGAAATTCCTTAATTTAGTTGAGAGCATCAACTAGGCTTATGTATTCTAGCCAAATATTGATATTGTTAGACATATCCATATACATATTTACATGTTATTGCTGATAGTATAACTCTGCTGATAAAAAAATTTTGTAGCCTTTTATTTTTTAAATTGGTAACTCCCATTTCATTTGTGCTTGCAGAAACAAAAGACCGGAGGAAGAACAAAAGTTCTTCTGGAGACAGTTCCGGTTCACAAGTTGGCAGACATATTTGTTGCTAGCTTTGAGATAAGTTTTGAGGAGCAATTGTCTATGTTGGATTCAGTTGATCTGAAAGTAAGACTTTCCAAAGCTACTGAGCTAGTTGACAGGCATTTGCAGGTAATTGTTGATTCACTGGTGCTGATGTTTAGCATGTCACATCTTATCATCTTTATACTTCCGCGAGTTTTTAAGCAGTCATGTTGATGTTACCTTGTGACAGTCTATACATGTAGCAGAGAAGATTACACAAAAAGTTGAGGGTCAATTATCAAAATCGCAGAAAGAGTTTCTTTTGCGTCAGCAGGTTTGCACTCTCACATCAGCTTCGATTTTCTGAGGGAGTGAAATATTAGGGTAATCAGGTTTTTAGTGATAAAAGTATTGTTCTTGTTAGTTCTGTTCTTTTTTAGAATTTTATGTTTGGTAGTATTTTCAGGCATTTTGTTCTTTTTGAAGTGCCTTAGCAAATTTTGGGTGGAACGAATAAGCAATTCAGTTAGAATTTTCCTGAACTAATTGATTATGTGCAAATTTGCTCTTTACAGGAATCTATTAAACTGTTTTTTTTTTTCCTTCTAAAATACTAATTTATGAATGAAGGTGAATGTGCTAATTTTGTGGTGAGGGTGGGTCAAATAGTTATATTTTCTCAAGCAACCCAAAAGCTTTTATCCGTCAAATTAGTTGCCCTCACATTTTTATGATGTTTAAACTCAATGAGGGATTTTTTATTTTTTATTTTTTATAAATAAAATCAAAGAATTGTGAGAATGAAGCAATGTCTTTCTAATTTACCGTGTGTAAGACTAGAAAAATTTAACAAGTTCTAAATGTAAATATATATGTCAGTTGACAAGTTAGCTTTAATCATGCACATGTTAAAATTTCTAGGTTGGCACAATATATTGTAGTGCTGGAGGACTTGGTTATCTGATAGGGCTTTTTGTTTGAAAAAAATATAATTATTTCAGAGGTATTTCTGATTTGTCATGTGTGTAGCCATGGAAAGTTTGAAAAGCATACAAGTCATCTTTTGTAATTCGTGGAAAGTTAGAGGCTTCTTGAGTGGATGAAATTTACTTTATAGTTTTTAGTAATAGAGTTATTGGTAGTGCTTTTTTTTCTTAAGGGGTGCAAGATATTTAGTTTGTATTTTTTTCTGTTCATATCATGGACAATGATGCATGTGGATTTTAAAAAAACAAATATTATTGAGGACTTTAGGTAGATGTACATGTTAGATGTTTTGGGATCTAAAGAAACCTTCCTTTGAATTGGACACACATACTGTTTTTTTTTATCATTTAGTTGACTGACTTTTGTTTCAATTCCTTTTCTGCTCTATCAAATGTATTGTAGATGAGAGCTATAAAAGAGGAGCTTGGCGACAATGATGATGACGAAGACGATGTAGTTGCCCTGGAAAGAAAGATGCAATGCTCAGGAATGCCTTCAAACATCTGGAAGCACGCACAGAGGGAGTTGAGGTATGATTTGGTTAGTAACTTAGTATAAAGGAATAAGGGTTACTGCATTCCAGTGTGCTGGTAAAGTAGTCTCTTCCTTTTGTTTCCCACTAAAAAATTTGTCA
Source organism: Malus sylvestris (assembly GCF_916048215.2). Lineage (NCBI taxonomy): Eukaryota > Viridiplantae > Streptophyta > Magnoliopsida > Rosales > Rosaceae > Malus > Malus sylvestris. The sequence goes on from NC_062275.1 coordinate 32,351,812, forward strand.
TACCATAGATACTAGTATACTAAAACTTTGATGTAATCTTAATAGTGAGTAAGATAATGATATTGATTCCTCTTACAAAAAGGTGTCTTCCAACAAGGGTTTTGGAGAAAATGGAATGATCACACAATTATTGGTGCCCGGTATCATATTTTCTTGACATCTTTGCGGATGTTGGCATGTTAAAGTTGGTTTGAATTTATTGTTCTTAAGATAGTAGAGAAGATATCCCCAAGTGTATAATAGTGCACTTAAAATCTGAAGCCACTTCCAAATATGCAGTTTTACACAATGTCTGGGGCCACTAATTCTTGGGCGTCAGTGGTACTAAGATTAAAGAATTTAGGTTTTGTAAAGTTGGATCTAGATATGGTTGTAAAGCCAAGAGGGTCTACTTGCCTTCATTGTTTTGTTCCAGTACAGTCTTACTTCAAGTTTTAGAGTTTAGTGGGTCTCATATCAAGTATTATGTTAAAATTTTCTCCTCATGTTTCAGGAGGCTGAAAAAGATGCAACCCCAACAACATGGATATAATAGTTCACGTGTTTACCTAGACCTTCTTGCTGAACTTCCCTGGCAGAAGGCCAGTGAAGAATATGAATTGGATTTAAGGGCTGCAAAAGAACGTCTTGACAGTGATCACTATGGTTTAACTAAGGTCAAGCAGCGGATTATTGAGTATCTGGCTGTTCGCAAGGTGGATGATTGTGTAGTTTTTGTCTGATTATTTAAGTATTTTGTATTTAAAATTTAATGTTCATATGTTAGTTATGTGTTGCAGCTCAAACCAGATGCCAGAGGTCCCGTGTTGTGTTTTGTTGGACCGCCCGGTGTTGGAAAAACGTCTTTGGCATCATCTATTGCTGCTTCTTTGGGCAGAAAATTTATACGCATATCCCTTGGTGGTGTTAAGGATGAGGCTGATATTCGAGGACACAGGAGGACATACATTGGAAGCATGCCGGGTAGACTCATTGATGGATTAAAGGTATACTTTCATTCAATAAACATTTTCATGGACTTCTGGTGTGATCAGTCATGACTCATAAATAAAATGCTGTCTCTTAAGTGTATCGAACCATTAAAAAAAAAAGAAAGGAGAATACAAAATAGAGTATTTTGTAATTGACAAGTGATAATGCTTGTATCTCATTTGTCACTACCTTTAAACAAACAATTTTCATAATTGAGCAAGACTCTTTTGTGCTTTCTTTTTGTATGTGGCTTAGTGAACACAACAACAAAAACTACATATCCGTACCCACCCCCAGCAGAGTATAGGATTGATGTAGTAGGACTTATGCTAAATTTATTCTTAATTATTTTGTATTCCAGAGAGTAGCTGTTTGCAATCCAGTCATGCTGCTAGATGAAATTGACAAGACAGGTTCTGATGTGCGCGGTGATCCAGCTTCAGCTCTACTGGAGGTTCTTGATCCTGAACAAAATAAAACATTCAATGACCAGTATCCTGTTCTTTTTATGCCTTATTTCGGTCAAATTCTTATTTAATTAATCTGAAAACGACCTCATGTTATAATTTGTATTGATTTTGAGTTTGATCTATGCATATCTTACACTTAACTCTTGCAGAAAATCTTCTTTTACATAAAACGAAGACATAATTGCTATCAAAATGGCCCATGACATGATTGCTTGGCTTAATGTCACTTGGTTGCTTAGTTTTAATGGGATATATATTTTTTTTTTTTTCGAAAAGTAAGGACGCTGCTTTTCCTAGATCCATTTCAAATAACATTGCAAGCATGATTTCTACGTGAAAGTGGTTCCTTAATTCAAGACCTATAGCTATTTGAATGTTCCCTTCGACCTTTCAAAGGTGATTTTTGTGGCAACTGCAAATAGGGTGCAGCCTATTCCGCCACCACTCTTGGACAGGATGGAAGTTATTGAGTTGCCTGGATATACACCTGAAGAAAAACTGAAGATAGCCATGCACCATTTAATTCCCCGAGTTCTTGATCAGCATGGTTTGAATTCTGAGTTTCTTAGAATCCCAGAGGTAAGTTCATTCTGGTCTTGTATCAAGTAGTAATGGTGTTGAACTTGTGGTTTCTCCACAGTTTCTTCTTTAGATCTAAAAATACTAAATAGGCACCCTCTTTCTGGCTTCCAGTATCAAATTTTATGTCACAACTCACAAAACAACGGTTACATTCATGACCAATGTTGGTGTATATGAGAGTATCACATTGAAAGTTGTCTGCCTACTGTGGCAGGCCATGGTGAAACTTGTCATTCAAGGGTACACTAGAGAGGCTGGTGTTCGGAATCTGGAGAGAAACTTGGCTGCCCTGGCTCGTGCAGCTGCAGTAAGAGTTGCCGAGCAAGAACAAGCTGTCTCTCTGAGCAAAGATGTGCAATCACTTGCCTCACCACTACTCGAAAACAGACTTGCTGATGGAGCTGAAGTGGAAATGGAGGTTATTCCGATGGGTGTGAATAATCATGAGATATCAAGCACTTTCAAGATTGCTTCACCATTGACTGTGGATGAGGATATGCTGGAGAAAGTATTAGGGGTAATTATTCTCTTTTTAAAATCATAAAAAAAAGTTACTTCATAATTGGACTTAGCAGTGTTTGCTTGGAATTTAGAAACTCGATTAGTTTGACTTGTCAATGGATTTGATAATGTGCCATTTTGACGAGTCTTATATGTCAAAATGTATATGTAAATGAATATGTAGGATACTTTTGAAGTGAGTTTTGGGCTCAAGGAATACTTTTCGTGATCCACGTATCTTGGTTTTACCATGTTATAAATTTTCAGCTTGACATGATCATATTGCTAAAGAGATTCCAGCTTGATATGTCATATTGATTGAGAGATTCTGAGGTAGTCTGTTTGTGTTGCAATGCAGCCTCCAAAGTTTGATGACAAAGAAGCTGCAGAACGAGTTGCGACACCTGGTGTATCTGTTGGGCTTGTTTGGACTGCTTTCGGTGGAGAGGTCCAATTTGTGGAGGCTACAGCAATGGGGGGAAAGGGTGAATTACATCTCACTGGTCAACTTGGAGATGTTATCAAAGAATCAGCACAAATAGCATTGACATGGGTAATATTTGCCTTCTATTTAATTTTATTTATCTGAAGTATTGCTATTAATGCCTGTTCTTCATCACGACTCAAACATTTCTGCCCTGTAAAAGTTAAGGTTATGATTTATTGATACTGAGGACTTTACTTATGTCTCAGGTGAGAGCCAGGGCAAGGGATCTTAACTTGTCAACAGCTGAGGCAACCAATCTTTTGGAAGGTCGTGATGTTCACATACACTTTCCTGCTGGGGCTGTACCCAAGGATGGACCCTCAGCGGGTGTTACTCTGGTAACTGCACTGGTTTCGTTGTTCAGTGAGAGAAGAGTAAGAGCAGATACAGCAATGACTGGAGAAATGACATTGAGGGGTCTAGTACTACCTGTTGGTGGTGTCAAGGATAAGGTATGCTTACCTTATGATAATCTGTGACTCTTTAAGTAAGTCTGTCTGCATGTACAACACATGCTATATGAACTGAATGGTTTGTGCTTTACTACAATTACTGCCCTGTCAAGTGTTTTGACTTGTATGCCTGATGGGCATGTTCGCGTTATCATAAATGTGACCTTGTTTTTTTGTAGAGAAGTATTATACTATCACCAAACTTGTTTGGCATACAGATCTTCACTTTTCTTAGCACTGTCATTTTTAAATCTCCTGGCTATACGACTCGAGTCATTCCATGCAGTATCTTTTTCTATAACCGTCATCTAGCGAAGTGGGATGTTTGATGGAAAATTGATTGGTTTGTTTGTTGGAATATGCTCATTCTCATTTGTCTTTAATTGGGCATCTTGATCATCAATGTTTACACCATTTTTTAGAAAGGTTTTGAGAAACGTTTTAAGCATATTTCGAGAAACTTGGTGTCATTCCCAAAACACTTTTAGCACCTTTTTTCTTGTAAAATATTTAAAGGAACCTACAAGCCACATGTGAGAAAAACTGGAGCAAAATTCTCTGCTTGATTTTCTTGGTGCATATCAGTAATGAGCCAGAGGCTATGTTTGATCATCTGAATCTATGTTGTTGTAGGTATTGGCAGCCCACCGTTGTGGTATTAAAAGAGTCATTCTTCCGGAGAGGAATCTGAAGGACTTAACTGAAGTACCATCGGCGGTTCTTTCCGGTCTTGAGGTAATTTTGGTTTTATTTGGCGGCAAGCTGTTGCCTGTAGATACCGTGTTTGGTTTCCGAAGGTGTGATGTGTGATTATGGTCGCAACATAATTTGTGATATTTTCCCATAACAGATAATACTGGCAAAGCGAATGGAAGATGTGTTAGAGCAGGCTTTTGAAGGCGGATGTCCCTGGAGACAGCACTCAAAGTTATGACGGGGCCTTAATGGGTGATGTTATACTTTTCTTCTTTCTGGTGATCGAATCGCCTTAGCTGGTTGCCGCTTGCCGCTTGTGTATGGCGCTTCCATTCGAGCAGCCGCTGCCTTGCCTGCAAAGGGTGAACAAGTAGTGAATCACTATGGCCGGTCGTGGCCGTGTAGTACGAGGAGTTAAACTGCTCGTAAAGGGACGCAATCACTAGTCATTCGATCCGTTTTGAGATTTTTGATCAACTTTCCCTCCGTTCTTCTGTTCCACGCTATCAATCTGTCAATTGTTTTTATTTTCTAAATAATCTTTGTAATTATTAGATTAAATCTCTGTTATTTGTATAATATGAAGGAAAACTAAAAAAAAATGCTTGAAATTTTTGAGTTTTAATTAAAAGGACAAAAATGTGTTGTAAGGGAATAGTATCAGGAGTGACTTTTTAGAGTAAAAATATCATTTTCGTTAAAAGTGAACAGTATTAAAAGTATTTCGTTAAAACTTTCATAATATTATTGTTTAATTGAGCAAAGAAATACAAGCAAATTGACTTCCAAGGAATTACAAGAGAAAAAAATGTTCGATTGGGCTCGTTTAAAATGCTTTTATTGGTGAAATTGATTTTAGGTTTTAAAAACACTTTATGTGTTTTTTACTTTTATTTTTTGAAGAAGCACTAGATATGTGTTTCTTACAAAAAGCACTTCCAAGTATCTTTTCAAGATCTACTTGGATTTTTATTAAGGATTTGTTTTAAAAATATTTTTATCAAAGCCCTTTCGGAGGGACCTCGTAATAATCTCGGTCACCAAAACACAAATGAACCTCATTTTACAGAGCCTAGTTAGATGGATTATATGGTACTTGATGGAACTGAGCTAGTCTTAGGGCTGGTTTGGTATTGCTATGCTTTGAAAAAAATCTGTTATGAGAATAAGCGGTTGTGCTGTGAGAATAAGCATCTGTGAAATAAATCAGCAAGAATGTTTAGTAAATTTTTTTATAAAAGTACTTTTGGAAGAAAAAAAAAAGTCTGATAGTGGATCTTCAAAGCTGCAAATAGGCAGCTTCCGCTTTTTCTTTTGATTTCAGCTTATTCTCACAGCAACTTCCAAAATAAGCCCTTTTTTTTAGTTTACCAAACACCTAAAACCCTCATAGCTTTTTTTCATGGGTGTTTTTTTTTTTTAAGCACCTCACTCCCAAACCACTTCTTAAGCAGGCTACTGAATTGCTCATGAGCATCATCTGTCACTGCTACCTTCTTTATCTCTAAGGTTATGCTCTCGCTAACGAAATGTCCTTTCAAGAGCGGTGCAACGAAAACAAGGAGAACAATATGTCGAGCTGAAACCAGATTAGGAGTTGAAGCCATACCTGCATCCATGAGTTCACTCGACTCGGTCAGTGATGCTGCTGAAGTTTGGGGTCACTCTGAAAGGGTAGACTATTGTAACCAGTAGCATCACTAAATTGTAAGACCCCAGAAACCATATAGCAACTGTATTTTCATTCATATTTTCCTCTTTCAGGGAGAAAGTAGAAACAAGCAAAGGAAACATGTAAAATGGTGAATTGAAAATGCTTAAAACCAAGAAAAAACAGCCTGCAATACATAAACTAAACTACAAAAACTAGTCCTGCGGAAAACGATTAAAAATTACACATATGAGATGAAAATTCCGAAGTCAGTTACGAAAACTTACTGTAGATGGAATAAAAGAAAGGCATACATTCCAAAGTTCTGCCACTCTAGGATTCTAATCCAAAGTCCCTCTAATCTTCTGCATCTGCTTTACTCTTCTTTTTCTTCTTTTTCTCACTCTTATCAGCCTCGCCATCACCAGCGCCGGCAGAAGCCACAGCACCATTGTCCTCAGCGTCTTTGTTTTTCTTCTTCTTCTTCTTCTTCTCTGACTTTTCTGTTTCAGGTGAACCAGCTTCAACATTATCCACAGTGCCATTCTCTTTGTCCTTTTTCTTCTTTTTCTTTTCGGACTTCTCAACTTCAGGCTCTACTTCTTCACCTTTGCTTTTCTTTGCAGGAACCGGAGCAGGGCTATCTGTGGGTTCCTCTAGTTTGCGTTTACGCCCCTCCTTAATTTCCTCTTCATCCTTATGTTTGTCCTTTTTCTTCTTCTTCTCCTTCTTCTCCTTGTCTACGAGAGCGGTCTCCTTCTCTGCCACAGCAGGTTCAGTGTCAAGCGCAGCAGCAGTGCTTGCAACAATAGAATCCCCACCTGCAGACAAAACCACATTCCTCATCCATTCTTGCGGAGTATTCTCAGTGGGCTTCCCATGCTTATCCAATTTCCCTTCGGCAATCAATTTCTTCTTCATGGACGCCCTTGGTCCCAATCCCCACTTCCTTGGGTAAGTATCCCGATCCATCACCACCCTCTTAATCTTTGCCACCACACCATGATCACAAGTTGCCATCACAGCAGTGGTCGTCTCAGCAATTCCCAATGCAATGGCTTCTCCTTTGGTAGTCATCAGCACAACTTCCTCTCCAACCTCGATATCATTCTCAAACCTGAGCAGCCCTGGAATCATTAACTTGGCACCGTAGCAAATGGCATTCACTGCTGAGTCCTTGACAACCAATCTCTTATAACTGGTCAAGAGAACCTCAAGAGGCATGATGACTCTCCTCAAATAACTCTCATCCCTATTAGTGTCATAAGCCCACTGAGCATCCATGACGTCATGCATTGTGACCATGTTGTCTTTCTCGCCCATAATCCCAGACCTGACCCTCCTAAGCTCCTGCATATGACCTCCCACACCAAGCAGCAGACCCAAATGCACACAGAGCGTCCGCACATAGGTTCCTGCTTCACAAGAAATCCAGAAAACGACCAAATGTTTATCTGCATCAAACTCAAGAAGTTTGCTTTCATAGATGGTCCTAATCCTAAGCTGCCTCTTGACTGCTGATATCAAAGGTGGCCTCTGAAAGACAGCCCCAGTAAGAGATTCAAGGGCCTGAGCCACTTTGGCAACATCAGGCACAGCTGAATGCAAGCGGGCAACACAAACATACTCTTTCCCTGCACCCTGCTGGGACTTGACAAGTCGTGTGGCTCGGTCAATGCAGACAATGAGATTACCTGTAACCTTAGGATCCAGAGTACCGCTGTGGCCAGTTTTCTCAACGCGAAGGATGCGCTTAATCCAAGCAACAACCTCGTGAGAAGAGGGGTTTGCAGGCTTGTCAAGATTGAGAACACCATATCGGATGTACTCAGCAAGAGGCCTCTTAAGGGGGGAGAACCCTGAGGGTAGAGGGGTGTAGTGTCCAGTTCGAACATTGAGTCGGTCATAGTTTTTGAGAAGGATAGGCCACTGAGAGGTGTCCAAGGAGGGAGTTGAGCTCTGAGGCTTGATCATGAAGTTTTTGTCAAAATCGCTGTCTTTGTCCTTATGCTTCTTATTCTTCTTTTTCTTCTTCTGCTCTGAATCTGTCACTTTCTCCACAGCCTCAGTGGCCAATCGGTCATCATCAGATGAAACCATTTCCTGCACATTAGACAGAACAAAATATCGCTCATTTTCTTTAAAAAAAAAATCCCAACGAAACACAAACAGCAGGTACCGCCAACACCAAATTGAAGTTCGCTTCTGGGTAATTTTCTAGACAATACCTCATTATTATTTTGTCTTCTGTTTTGGTCATTCATTAATCATCACTCACAACAGATGTAGATTATATGCTCAGTGATAATACCTTTCCTATACACAGGATATACAAAACATACAGAAGTTATCATTGCAGCGGCATGTTTTGGTGGCATATGAACGACCATATCTCCTACCAAGAAACTTCTAGACACACACATACATGAAACCAGAGAATCCCTCGATCATAACAATAAACCCACAACAGTGATTAGGTTTCCAACTTGTTTATCTAAACAGATTACTGTTCGCATCAATCAAACCCTTTGATTTTTCCACAAATGAAAAACTATCGACTTACGAAACACAGAGGTAATAACTTGAAAAGCTTCAGAATTTGTTGTACAAGAAAATATAATTATCAAGCTCTATGTCGAGGAGATAAGGAGTACCTTCGATTTTTTATTCCGGCTGCGACCAAACCCTAGGGACTGAGACGGTTGAGAGAGAGAGAGAGAGAGAGAGAGAGGGAGTGTGAGAGGGAGGGGCCACCCCGTGCGTCCGCGGTTCTCACTTACTCCTCGCTTTGCTTCTAAAACCCTAATCGGGGGTTTAAAAGCACCTTTTGGATGACGAAAAAAGGACAATCTTGTCAGCAGGAAATAAGATCATCTCCGACCGTTATCTAAAACTTAAAAATATTTAGTCTAAAAAATTTAGGTTTTAGTTCAGAAAATACTTTTTATTCCAACTCTTCTAACTTAAAATTTTAACTCGAGATTATCAAAAAATGAATTACGGCTAATTTTTTTTTTAAAATTAACTTTAAAAAAATTATGTAGACTATCCTAAATTAATTATATGAACATTTTAACCTAAAAATATTTAAATTCTGATAAATTTTGACAAATCACTAAATCAATACATGAAAATCATGATAAACCACATAAACTTAATACAAACGACATTTAATAAACCACATAAACTTAATACAAATGACAATTAATAAACCACATAAATTAAAAAAAAAAAACAATGAATAAACCATATAAACTTAATACAATCGAAAACTTAATAATGATATCCACCATCTTGACTTGGTGATGGACTTGGGTGTTAGTCTTGAGATGAATCGTCATCTTGAAATATACTCCTTGTGGCATTCATTCGTAAAATGTCATTTTGCTTACCATGTAAGTATTTCTTCCTCTCTGAAGTGTATTTGTCGAGGTCCTCCATCAACAAATTAATTTCGAACATTTCTTGCTCCTTATCCCGTTGTTCCTTCATGGCCAAATGCATTTGGGCCGATTCTTCTAGCCGAGAGATATGGTTTTCATTCATTCTTACCATTTCGCTGGCAAATTGTGCACGTATCGGATCTTGGGACTTCCCTTTTCTCTTTGCTTCCTTTTACTTATCTCTACCCGAGGGCCTTGCAAAAGAAGAAGTTGGGATCATTTGTTCGACACCTTCATTGTCGGCAAAATTCGCACCTTCATTGACATCGTTTGGGGGTGGGGCTTCACTATGAAATAATCTTCCCCATTGTTGGTCCGCATCGGTTCCCCATCTCGGACAATCCTTGAGGATGCTCCAAGCTTGATGCAACTTAAAAGCTTGTAGTTCTTGTCTTGTAAATTGCCATTGCTTTGTCACCCCATCCAACAAATACATAAAAACAATTAGTTGCAAAATACTATTATGTACTTGACAAATAAAATATCAACAAAGAAACTCACAATTTCTGAGGCGCCCATTCGACTAGGCATGTCAACCATGGCTCTCTCCAAGCTTCCCTTCCACAAAGTGCACACTTTGTTGATAATCTTCCGCTGATCATAAACATCACCAGCTTCCCTTCAGCCGGCGTTGGAGTTTTCATGGAACTTATCAACGATTTTACCCCACAAAACCTTTCTATTTTGATTCGTGCCGACCATCTTCGCTAATAAAAATTCATGCCAAACATAAAGCAATATCTTCATTAAAGGTCCAATTACGACCTCTAACATGCTCTTTTGCCATCTTGAAAAATTTGGAAATGAGAAGAAATGGTAGAAAGAAAAATTGGAAGAATTGTAGGAGAAAAATGAGTTTTGTATGGATGTTTGAACAAATACATAGGTATTTATAGAGTTTTTGGTTGAATTTTGAGTTAAATCATTTTTTAAAATTATTTTAGCCGTTGGATTTTAATTTGGACCGTTAGATTTGATTATATTCGATATAAGCGATTGGATTCAATAACTATATAAATATAAAATGTTCATATAATTTTTTGAACTAAAAAAATATTTGAATGTGGACCGTTGGATTAACCAACGGTCAAATTACCACCACCACCCGATGAAGAAAAGTAGTTGTTGGCTACAGACAAAACTTGACAAATTGGGGGACACACCCACATGTGTGGGGTCCACCTCGGTTGAATGCAGGTTGAAGGTCTTGCGTGCTACGCGTGGAGCAAGTGACAGAGGGCAATTGGGTTTCACAGCCCAGGTTTCAATCACAAAAGATGGGGTCCACTCCAATTTGTGGCCTAAACTTGGGCTGGTATTTGACCTCTATTTGGGTTTTAGGTTAATTTTAGGTCATGGGTTGGAGTGGATTTTTTTTGGGGGGGGGGGGGGAGGGGAATTATAGGTTTTAGCCTATTGTTAGAGTTGGTCTAAGTGCTCTACACGATACAAATGAGGGTAAAGTGGATATTTCATTTCTGATTTAATTAAATTCATTACATAACTTACTTAAGTCTAAAATTGGAAAGAAAAAAAAAAGTTGCACCATTCATCTTGACTGTGAATTGGGGCTTCATTTTGACTTACTCACCATTTTGTCATAGGCTTTTTGCTTTTGGGCCTTTCTTCACAAAAAAAAAAAGTGTTTGGGCTGGTGCATTTTGGGCTGGAGTGGGCTGTCAAGTGGGTGGGTAGGGAAATTACCCTTTTACATGCTTCAATCCAGATTAAATGGACAGGATTTGGGGGCAGTTCGATTGTAACGACTCGTCCCGAATTATACGAATTTTTGGAACGTCGAGGGTAAGTTGGTAATTTCACGTCAAGAGATAATTTCAAGTTTGTCTTTTATGGGCTGGTTTTGTGTGTCATGTGGGACCCACATCCCATTCAACCTTTCATCCCCTCTTGCCCCGTGTCCTTCCCCTTCCCACCTCCCCCCTTCGCCCAAACTCTCGACACACTCTCCTTTTTCTTTTCCCCCTCACTCTCTAAACTCTTTCTCCTTCTCTGTCGAGTTGAGGCGCAAGGCCCCTAACTCGCCATACTTTTCGGCATGCATCACCAACCACCAACCACCACCATCTGTGGGCACTCATTCTCTCTCTCCCTCTTTTGCGACTCTCCTTCTCGAGCCTCATTGTCCCTCTCTCCTTCTCTATGAAGCACGGCGACACCGAGCCTAGCACACCCCCACACCGGCTAGTTCCACCATCTCCGACTAGAAATTGCGAGAGTGACAAACCAAGTTTTCCGACGACCTTTGAGTGGTTTTTCGGTCGACTCCGGCCACAGAACACCTGTGATATATTTCTATTCCTCTCCTCCGTAGCTTCAAATCCATATATGGCATGTTGGTTAGGATTGCGATATGGAGCTAATCGAATTCTGTTTTGTTTTCCAACCTTTTTTTTGCAGAAACCGATCTACTCACGACCTGAAATTAGGTCGACCCAACATGTAACCCAAAATCGGATCCGATCCTATGACTGGACCTGGATGAATATTCCCTGGAATATTCTTTGGAATATCTTGAGTTGACTTTTACTAATTTTCTGGAGAATCATCCTAAACAAATTTCGACGCCCTAAGTCTGTTTTTAGTATCAGTTTAGTGAAAATTTGAAGTTTTAACGTAGTTGACCGACTCGACGTCTCTGTTGACTTTTTGGGTTGACCGTTGACTTGTCATGAAATTTGCCCGGGACCCCTCTTAGCATAATTCGACCCCCTAATTCCAAATTCGGGCTCCATTTTTTCAAATTCAATTATTTTAGTAGGGTTTTACTAATTGTTCCCCTCATGTGCGTAGGTGCTTTTGTTAGTGGTGATCCCGTCCTCTCTAGTTTGCACGGCTCTTCGATGACGGAGTATCTATGAGTGGACACCTTCTTAAATTGCATGATTTTTATTAAATACTAGACTTGCATTCATGAAAAGCATGATTTCATGATTTTATGTTTTACGCATTATTTATGATTTATCGAACTTGCGTTTTATGAAAGGTTGACAAGCTATTGCTTTTATGCCCTACGATATATGATGGATTTACGGATATGAATTTATAGTTTCACATGATTGATTTATTATAGTTTATGATAATGATTTGAGCTAGAAAACTCCTATGGATTTATGACTCCGATGCTATGATTTGGAAAGATTATGTTTATGTTTTCGGTGCTTACTTAGTGGGTAATCATACAACAGATATACACAACACGAGTATGTATTTTTCTATGGTCATAGGACACAATTGGATGAGCAGTGAGATATTTACGACATACTCCTAGCTTTACTGGCAAAACCAATGTTAGACAGCTTCACTAGCCATAGCTAGTCAGTGTGTATGTATATTTCTTCTCTGGCGTAACCCAGAGTCGTATAGCTTCACCTTTGGGTAATGGGACCTACCATGTTTCTTCAATGACATAACTCAGTGTTGTATAGCTTCACCCTCGAGTGATGGTTATGCCTTCGGGCGATTATGATACCCTTAGTTAAGTACACTGTTTTTATTATTATTATTAACCCTAGTACATTGTTATTATTATTAGTAGTAGTAGTAGTTGTTGTAGTAGTAGTAGTAGTAGTAGTAGTTTGGTCCATTCACGTTTTGTGTTGCGCCCCATTCAGGACTTAGAAACGAGGCGTACAATCCTGGTGTTGATATATTCCCGTATCGATACTTTTGAGTCCTCTCGGTGTAGGACCCCACTTTCATTGTAATCTTATTGTTATATAATATTCATTTCGTAGAATTCTTGATTAGTTGTATGCTCTGAACACGTTCCCACATTTGCATATTTAATTAGATTTTAAATTTACATATTTTATTTACGTTCGTCCTTTCTTCATAACTTACATGCATATTAAAATGGCTTTGTCACCCTCGGGTGTTGGCCAGCACGTGTCCATCTTGGTGTTTGGAGGATATCGAGATCGGGGCGTGTTAGTTCGGTCATTTTCTACTAGGGGCTTTCTGGTGTCGGTAGGGGCTACACAAACTGGGGGAGAGAAGGAGAAGGGTTGGTTGGTTCCAGAAAGAGGGTAGGATGTGAGGGCTTCATGGCACGATTTGAGGGAGAGAAAAAGAAGGGGTTGGTTGGTGCAAATTTGAGGGTAGGGTTGAGGAAATGGATTTTGAGAAGTCGATGTCTTGGTTGCAGAGAGAGTAGGGTTGAAGGAATGGGTCCTATTTGCAGGTATGGCCCTAATAGTCTTCCTAACTCCACTGTTTGCCTTATGTGCTTATAAAGAAACCTAATTGCAAGTTAATGAACTCTATCTCACTCTGAAATTTTGATTTTCGTTTCATCTCAAAATGTGAGCTCTCCAATTCGAATATGAGTTGTCCATTTCAAGGTTTTGTCCCTGAATCCAATCTGTCCCCACAACAACAGTGATGAACCTTCAAGAACACTCGATTAACTTGCCAAACCCGAGCCTCCCAACTACAATTGACAGTTAAGATCAAAGCTTTTCCGTCGACAGCTCGATGGAGTGCCATGGAATCTGGTACAATGTCTTTTTGGTGGTTCTCGCAATCGTTTTTGTGGTGTACTGTGGCGTTCCACGCCAAGAAGAATGTCATCAAGCTCTCCAATGGAAGATCATACATTATGATTTTCTATTATGCCCTTCTTTGGGTTGCCAACCTTCTCAACCTCACTTGTTGCGCTTTTCAGGTTTGTGGGTTTTCAATTCTTAAAGGTTTTGGGTTGTGGGTTTTATACAATATTGTATTGGGTTTTAGATTTTGATCATTAGTTGGTGATATTTAGGGGATTTGGTCATCTAGATGTTTGGATTTAAGTGGGATTTGGGTTATCTTTGCTTTTTTTTAATTTTTTTTTAATTTTTTAATTTTTTGTTTTGTGATCTGGGTCTGGGTTGCGCTTGTTGGATTGCTGCTTAGAAACCCTTTGGATGCTTTGTTGCTAAGGTGCAGCTTAATCAAAAGAAAAAGGTAAATTCAATCACTTCTTATGTATTCCTGCAAAGATGCAAAACATTTATGATGTCCTTTTGATGTTTGCAATCATATGTTCATGTTGGTCTTGCATTTGTTATTTATTGATTTTATGAGAAGATTTGGTCTTGCATTTTTTAATTATTTCATCATGTATACTTGGAATCAAAACTTTCTTGCTGGTGTAGATTATGGTGTATTTTTTATCTATTGCATTGTGGTGTTGTTCCTATATATGAATTTAATAGTGTTCCATGTTCATGTTTCAGTTTTGTGCCATATGCTTTTGTGCATTCATTTTTGTTGGAAATGTGCCCTAAACCTAATCATATGATGATATTACGAACATTTCACATGTTAAATCAAATTAGTTTAATATAAGGGCAAATAATATTATTTAGAGTTGCCTCATATAAATGTTATACGTTTAAACAATAAGTCCAAAGAATATGTAATTAGGAAAATGTGATCTAAAGAAGTTAGATTCATAAGACCATTCTCTTTCGTACATATATCCTAAACGTTCCTGGTCATAGGATTGTCAATTGGGCATTGATGGTCCGTTCAGATCAACACATGCTATTGGTGTGACTGACACCAAGACAAGTATGTAGGTGCTTAAAAGAGAATGAGTCCACTGAACGCAACCAACAAAGAGTTCTCATAATCAGGTCAAATGAGAACTCATAGTTGGGATAATGCAAAGTAGTCATTTGACCTGGCATCATAGTTATCTTATGGTTAGATCCTTGATCTTTGACTGTGTTAAAGGCACTCCATCAAAGGGTGTCCACGACATAGTTAGGGTTAAGCCATTTAACCATAGAGGCAGGTGAATGCGCAACAAGGGATCTCTAACCTTCAAACCTTTGAGGGAAAATACTCTATGACATGATTAAGAATCTTGGCGAGAGAATGAATGAGATTTAGGAAATCATTCCTAATCACATTCAAGGTAATCATATAAGTAAGTGAATCACATTGGATAGTAGACATAAATAAACTATCAAACCAAACAATTTGGTCAAGAGTATTGTATTATAGAAAGACCGTATTGCATTTTTAATCCCAAACTAAATAGGTTATCCAACCTCTTCTGATTAGCTTTGGTAACCATGACATACTGCTAGGTGTCACTCATGGCTTGTGGAAGTCTTGAAGATGTATAATCACTAAATGGAGAATTGAAGGTAAGTTTCAATTCATAATCGATTAGTAAGAGTTCTAATCGTCCATTGCCTAGCTAAAAGGAACATAATGGATCGCACACTGTGTAAGGTAATGATTGAAGGAAATAATGAAGATGAGTAAGAACAATTAAATAGTTTAATTGTATATGACAATGATTAATTAAAAGTTAGTTAATCAAGGGTGAAAGGTTCTTTTTAGGCCTTAAGTTAGTTTCGAGTTTTGGGACACAAAAGGGTTTTGATCCATAAGGCACATAAGGTTTAAGTTGTGTGACAACTAAAAAAAAATGAGTAAATTACCCTAAGTTAACTAGAATGGCCAGCCATAGATAGAGGGAAGGAGATGGTGAACTTATTACAAGTTTTCCACTCATTTGGAATGACTATAAAAACAACTTTATAGCTCCATCCCTTATAAGGGTTTCTTTGAGGAAAGACGAGAGAACATTTTGCTCTTTCTTTCTTTCTAAGAGGCCGGTCACTATGGTTGAGGATTACTAGTATTTTCTTCATCCATACTCATCTTCTTCCTTCGCCATCTTAGCAGTCAGAACTTAGAGGTCTCCAACTTTGGGGACTTTTGGAGAATCATTCAGGCATCTAAATCCAAGAATCCAAGAAGGCTACAAGATGAAGTTGGCAGCCATGGAGTTCAACTTAAGAAGAGGAATGAAGGCTCTCTCATGGGTGATTAGCCTTTGATCTTATAAAGAGGAACTCCAAAGGTATCAAGAAATCTCTCATTTCTTTAAGATTTGAGTTGAGTCTTAGTTCACCACAACTATTAGGCTTTGAACTTGGTTCAGGCTTTGAACTTGGTTCAAGCTTTGTTTTAAAGTTCATACAAGCATGCTTCCGCCACTTAATTGTTGAATGCATGCATTATGTTGCTTAATGAACTTAGTTTTCTAAAAATTTTCCTTCAAGTGGTATCAAGAGCCTAGGTCTAGTAGTTGGTGAACCCTTTTGGGTTTTGTTGTAGATGTAGTTCATATGAGTATGAAATTTGGAGTTAAAATTTGGTGCCTTTTGTTTTGGGAAATTTGGCCAAATTCATGGGTAGATGTGACGACCCATCCCTAATTTTCTTATGTAATTTCTCCCCGAGTATGTGTTTTGACGACTATGCCTTACTGGCAAGTGACGTGGACTGATTCTTATCGCTTTCCATTTTATTTCTCGCTATTGCATTTAAATTGTACATGCTAGTACGAGTAGACGTAGATTTTAAAGTGTAAAAATATCTACTTCGGATAGATTTCGATTTCCTTTTACTGTAGGAAATATAGAAATCTATCCCTTGAATTCCTTTTAAACCCATCCCGTGCACTGTCTGCATCACTCCACTTTCAGCTATTCCATCCCATCTTTTCTGTATGTTTTGTCCCCCCTCTATCAGAAAAAGAAAAGAAAATTTGAAAACTTCTCTCTTCTTTCTCTCTATCCCGTGAGCTCTCTCTCCCTCTGCAACTCCATGAGCAAGCTCTAAAACTCATAGATCGAACAAACAAAATACATCATCATGCTCATCTCAGCCTCACGATCACGACCATACCCCTGGTTCGCGTGTTAACCGAGTTTTGAACGTCCAACTCGGAAGGTCCGACTCGGCAAGTTCGATACTACGGTTTTCAAGCCATGCATGGCTAAGGTAAGCCTTAAGAAACCCTTAGAACCTTCATTTCACTTCTATGGGTTGTTATTGATCCTTTGTTTGTGTTTTGAACGTGTGGTTTTACCCAGAAACTCGAGAAGAAGGAGAACCCGAAGTTTTTCGTACAAGAACCGTGGCCATTTAGTCATTTTCAAACCATTTTTCTGGTCAACCTCGACCACAACTGAACTTCTTCTACGTACAAACTTGTTCTCTACATTCCTAACTTTAAAATGGCTTTTGAATCACTGAGTTTTGTTAAGTAACGAGTTAGAAATCAACTCTGGAAGTTGGGAAGAAAATTTTAGTTTTCTGGAAAATTTCAGCCGTGGTCGTTTGGCCACTTTCAGACAAAATTTATGAACAACACGGACTATATTCAAACTTTCTGTAAATTGGGATCGGTAGATCACATTCCTAGCTTTAATTTGGCTTTTGTATAAGTGAATTTGGTTGAGAATTGAGCTCGTTATGGGCTCTGGAAGTTGACCCAAAAATCTGCAAAACTGCAGATTTTCGTGAAGAAGGCGAGTATAGTGTACTCGCGGGGGCGCGTGGGCGCGCGTGGACCGCCACTTTGGGCGGCGCGTGGGGGCGTGTCCAGCCTCCGACCGACGCGTGGTTGGTACGTACGCGTTCGTGTCGTCGAGTAGATCGATTTCATATATTTATACCCTAGGTTTGAGCAAACTATGGGCGTTTTATTTAGGTTTCCGTTATGTGCTTTAATTAATGTTATTTAGTTATTTCACATATAGGGGAAACTTATTCCGAGGATTTTCGAGGCCAAGCTAGGCTCGGGGGCTACAACCCAGCGACGTACTTGTGAGTGGGCAGTTGCTTTATACCTATATATATATTTATAGTTTCCATAAATGCATATTTATGTCACCTTTACGCCTACATTGCCTAGTATCATTATTGTGATATAAATTGTGATAAATGCTGCTATATGGTTGTGATATTACTGTCATGGCATGCATACGTGCTTGTGTACATGCTCATCTTGCTGCACCAGGTGTTAGTACTCGCCCCAGGGCCAGGGCCAGTCCTTCACGTGTATGTTCACATCTGCACCGTTCACTCACCTTGGATCCAAGTTTAGGTGCCAGTCTTGTCGGGTAGATTGCATTAGGCGATCCGACTTGTATGTGATGTGCTTTTGCACCAGTTTCACGTGATCGTAGTACTAGAGCATATTGATTACACCCAGTCCTGTTCGTGTCAGAAACCATATGTTCGAACTTGTGTGTCAGCTTAGATGGATGAGCACTTAGTTATATTGATTATCACATGATTATTATTGTGGCATATGATACATCATTTACTTGGCATATTTCTGGTTATATGGCTGATATATTGGATTTTCATACTTACGTAGTATGTTTTGAGGAAACTATACTTGTTTTACGGCGAGGGGTTAGTATATTCAAAGATAAAGGTTTTCTTATAAGCATTGTTTTACTGACCCACTCAACTTTGTTTTTCGCCCCTCCAGGACCTAGATAGCTGTACTCTCTGTGGCACTCGAGGAATCACGGCAGTTCTGACATTTCCTTCTATTTAGACATATGAACTTATCACTACTATGTAATAAGTGTACTTTGGTCGCCTTGACTACTCTTTCGTAGTCTCACTGTCTATTACGCTCTGAATAATTGCAGTGGGTTCAACCCACGAATTGCGCACTCTTTCACTGTTTAGTCCTAATTAGTTTTAATTTTATTCACTTTTTGCATCACTTACCCTTATGGTTACGTCACCTCACGGTGACGGCCAGCATGCTTCGACCTTTCCAGGTCGGGGTGTGTCAGTAGATTTTGGGGTTCTTGTTTGTTTTGTTAAAAGAGTTTTAAAGTGACATTAGGAACCCCCTAAGTACCCTAGTATATTAATATGTTACTTACCTTAAGTTTGAGAGGTCTTGGGGTGTCTTTAGGTGAAAAAATTTCATGGAGCTCTTATGGGTTTTCATGGACGTTCTTCAATGTTCTTGTTTTGTTCTTCATGTTCATAACAAAAACATAAAGTTTGGGTGTTTGATTCAAAAATTGTTTTGAATTTTTGTTTGAAATTTGTTTGTTGAAGTTGATGTGAATTGATTGGTACTTTTCACTATTCACTCATCGCCTTACCTTTCACTCATCACGTCACCTTTCACTCAACACCATACCAATCACTTTTCATTTTTGAAATGTGCTCAACCTCTCTTACACACCAAATCCGGCCACCCCTATAATGAGGGTACTTTTGGAGCTTTTATGCAATTACATAAAGTTTTGATACTTTTGTGTATTTGCACTTTGACCCTAAAATTTACGTTTTTACGTAAAAGCCTAAAATTACTAAAGGACAATGTGGCTTAAAAAATGTAGTCTTCCTCACATGAATAATAAACATATACTAAACAAATAGGAAGCAATGCCATGAGGTGGATGAAATAAGCATGTACTAAACAAACACTCTCATTACTCTAGAACCGTATCCAACAAGCAATTGACATTAAATAAGAAGCAATAACATGATGTCCACCACAAAAACATATACTAAACAAACACACAGAGAAAATAGAATAGTAAAATACACGTCGCATATTAATTAAGTAAAACAATAAGAGAGGGATTGACTTGGAGTCTCGGACCCGACAGATCAAACACCAATATGTCTTGATGGAAAAGTTAGGTCCAAGTGTGCGGTAATTCTTCATGAAATATTGAACATACTCTTAACAGATGCAATGGCTTATACTTTAGGGGGTGGTCCTTGTCTACAAGCTCATTGGGTACGCATGTTTCCCCTTCCTTGTATGAAAATAGAGCTAACGAGTATCTTACATCATTCTCCCTCAAAGTGACTCGATGTTTACAAGTTTGAATTCTGTCGTTGCTCCAAACCTAGGTCAACCAAAACCACAAACATACCCACTAAGATTTAGCAAATGTTGCAATACAAATTATACAATGATATCAATCATAAGTTTTTTTTTTTTTTTTTTTTTTTTTTTTTTTGACAAATATCAATCGTTAGTTGAGCATGTGCCTCTCAATATTTTTTTCCCGCCAAAATGGGGAGTTGAGCTTGTTTGCCAATAGACCAAATGATCACAGGCTTTGTTATTCAATTTTAAACTATAATTTATTACCAGACTCGTGACATACATATCACATAATTTTGTGGCATACCTTAAATCCATCACCAGCTATATAGATGAAGAATGAAGGCACAGGATGAAAAGAAATCCACTCATCGTCCTTTGACTTTATTTCCAGACCTTTGACATGATTTTGATAGAGTACGGTGCTGAAGTCCTTGTCTGTCTGGCCTTGGATACCCACATCCATTCCTGTTTTCTCAGGATCATTGTATTTACTAAATTTGTAGAGGTAAACAACTGATCGAATGTGATCATCATGGTACTTCTCTACGCCATAGTTTTCAAACACCATTCTTCTCACAGCATGATCTAGTTTTTCCATCATTTTTACTTACAAATCAGCACCTTGACTGCCCAACAAAGAACAAATTATGAAAGTGTAAATGTGTAAAAATTAAAAAGGAAAAAAATAGCATTTTGACGATCTCCTTGGGATGTTTATGATGGATTTCAGTTGAGATTTTATACTGAAATTGATCGTTTCCATCGGGCCAAAAGTGATGCGTAAACTTTTTAGTTTCTTCAGGGTTTGTAGCACAACCAATCGTGATGCATTCAGTAGCGACGCTATAAGGTATGTAGCCAATGGGGAAAGGCTTTTCGTAAGTAATTTACAGCTAAGTTTCGGTTGGGAAATCAAACAAGTCATCCAACGTACCAAGGAAGGGACTCCGAATCTCAGAAGGAATTATGTCGGGTAGTTTTTGTTTGGGTTAAAATTGGAACTTCGGGCTCAAAAGGAAGTTAGCCCAGAAGAAGGTCTAGAAGGAAGAAAACCCAAGGCCCAGCCGAAGCCCAGAAGAAGGAATAAGCCCTTTTCCCGACTAAGTGCAGATCACTTGAGCCACTTGCTCACCTACCTAGAAGTCAAGTGGTGTAGACTAGCCAGCTAATCAGCCCAAAAATACTTTACAATGGCAGTACAAGTAAAAAGCTGATGAGTCACTACCCTTCAGCTGCATTCGGACAAGATTGATGTTGCAGGCAACCAAGCCAAATCATCTATAAAAAGGGAAAGAGGAATCAAAGATAAGGACACTCAATCAAACAAACAAATACACAAACTCTGCTCAAGCCAGATTTGCATACGAAGCTGTAGTCAGCACCAAGCCTTTATCCTTTTCAGGATCAACCTTCACCAAAAGCCTTTGTAAAAGCTCTGATACTTTGTCTGAATCTTGCTGTAGTATCGATTCCCTCCTATAAACTCATCTCCCAATCTCCCATTCTAGCACTCAAACCCTTTGTAAATCACAAAAGGAGGAAGTTGCAAGACTATCAGCCTTGCCCGACCCTTTTTGTTCTGTCTTTTCATTCATAAATCTAGGAATATGATGTATACTTCCATCTGTATCCAAGTTATTTCTAGCAAGTTTATGATTAAAAGGTGTTTTGGTTCTTGAATCTGGTCGGTTTAATGGTGCCCAACCATGTAAAAGTAAAGTTGGAATCCGCACTCATAGCTTGACCAGATCTAAGTTCTAACCTTTCGAGCATACAAGATTGATCAATCAAAAGTCCTTGGTCTCAAGGCATAAAATAAAACTTTATGTGGACTTAACCCATCCACGACAATCCTTGATAATAAGAAGTCTGAAGTTACTTGGGGTGCAAGTAATCAGCCTAGTTCTTAGTTCTACTTCTGTTATATTATGATTGCTATAGAACGCTTGAGTATAGAATTAATTCTGATGGGAAGCCTCAAGGCCTATACCTAAGGCCCTACAAAGGCACCTATCTGGGTTCATTCTGCTCTTCGGGCTCGGGTGATTAAAGTATAACAGTTGTAATACTTCTGCAACAATGAAACAATCACTATATGTTCGAGTACTTGGTTAGCTTTGATTGCAAGTCTCAAGGCCTACACCTAAAGCCCCACAAAGGCACCTTTCATAGCTAACTTGGTCTCTCGGGCATATACAATTAAACTAAACACCTGTTTTACATCTGTCATGCTAAAGATGGCAGTGGCACGCCTGAACACTTAAAGTTAATTTTGATTGTGAGCCTCAAGGCCTACACCTAAGGCCCCACAAAGGCACATTTCAGAATTAACTTTGTCCTTCTCTTACCGCCTACCATTAAGCAGAAGCCCGACAGACAATATCAACCGGCGCTGACCTCTTGGGGAGCTGTGTGCTCGTCGGCCAGGAGACGTTCCCATCGGATATTCCTCCAGACGAACAATTTTGCCACGAAACAGCCAAGCTCTTCAAGTGCATGACAAATGTCTTTGCGTATTGAGAGCCAAGAACTGGTCCCTGGCTTGAAGCAGTCTTTATCGGAGAAATCTACCACTGTAAGTTTGGCCATTGTGTGAATAGGTTATGAGTGCTCTATGGTTAAGCTCCAGAGATGCGTATACCTAGCCAACAAAAATGATACTTATAGAACAGCAGGTTATGTATTTTCCTTCACTGTCATATTTCTTTAATGTCTATCTGATGTGGGCGGGTTGTTCTTTATATTTATCATAATAATCTGCTCTCCAACTTGTTAAAAAGAAATGGATTCATGACGAGCAGTGAAATTGACTTTTGTCCTCTATTATTTTTTTTGCATTAATCATTTGATTTCTTTTATAGGTAAATGTGGTAATGAAAGAACAGGTGAAGCAGATAAGAAATAATTAAATATCATAATTTCGCATAACTTAGAGATTTAGTGATCTACGTCCCAATTTTTGTACTTTCCTTTATGTTATAAACAAGAGGTAGAGTTAAATTGTTGCAATTTAGTGATATACGTCTCTACCAGTCACATTTGTTGTGGGACAGAGTTTACATCATTACAAATTGTTTAGACCTGACAAAATAGACCTGTTTTGGGTTTACGTAGGATCGTAAGAGAGAATCTTTGCAGCTTGGTTTCGGTTGGGAAATCAAACAACTCATCCAACGTACCAAAGGGACTACGAATCTCAGAAGGAATTATGTCGGGTAGTTTTGCCACGAAACAGCCAAGCTCTTCAAGTGCATGTCAAATGTCTTTCCGTATTGAGAGCCAAGAACTGGTCCCTGGCTTGAAGCAGTCTTTATCGGAGTACCACTGTAAGTTTGGCCATTGTTTGAAGAGGTTTTGAGGGCTCTATGGTTAAGCTCCAGAGATGCATATACCTAGCCAACAAAAATGATGCTTCTAGAACAGCAGGTTATGTATTTTCCTTCACTGCCATATTTCTTTAATGTCTATCTGATGTGGGTGGGTTATTCTTATTATTTATCATAATAATTTGCTCTCCAACTTGTTAAAAAGAAATGGATTCATGACAAGCAGTGAAAGTGACTTTTGTCGTCTATTATTTTTTTTGCATTAATCATTCGATTTCTTTTATAGGTAAACGTGGTAATGAAAGAACAGGTGAAGCAGACAAGAAATAGTTAAATATAATAATTTCTCGGTTCTTAGAGATTTAGTGATATAAGTCTCAAATCTTGTAATTTCCTTTAGGAGTGTGCCATCCACACACCCTATTTTACTTCTCACACACTCTTTGATAATTTCTGTCCATTGATTTTCTTCAATTCATCTGATCTAACGGCCGAAAATTAAAAAGGTGTGTGAGAAGTAAGGTGTGTGGATATCACATCCCTTTCCTTTATATTATAACAAGATGTAAAGTTGAATTGTTGTAATTTAGTGATACACGTCTCTACCAGTCACATTGGTTGTGGGACAGAGTTTACTTCATGTCTCAAGACCAGATAGTTATGGAAGCACCACAAGCTGAGCTTAAATCCATGCATAAAGTATGAAATGAAAAATATGTCAATTTACGATCATGTTATGTCAATAAAATAATATTTTATTAGACGCTAAGTCCAAGCAAATCACGCATATCTACCATGCCAAGCCGTATTGTGATATTAATACATTAATATTATAATACGAGTCACGCCAAGTATGCGACACATTTAAATGATCTCAAGCCACGTAATGGGACTTGCCAAGTGGTTCATGGTGTGGATGGTTATAGAAGTTCACTAGGTATGTGTGAAATTAGAATTGTGGAAGACTTTTGGGTTTCTTGGGAGAACTAAAAGTTAGAGCCCATGATTTTGGCTTCAGTAGGAACGCTTGAGAGAGAATAGCTTTATCCTTACCCTTTCACTTACAAACCAACTAGAATACTGGAATCGACCAAAACCCAAAGCTGAGCTAACCAAATCAGAACAAATCACATGTTTACCTTGAGTTGTGCGTGCCTTTTGTTGTGCAAAAAAGAATCTTTCCTTTCCAAGTTCACATAGGAAAAAGATGAGAGAAAGTAGAAAGAAGCATTACCAAAGATATAGTCGTGTTATGGGACTTGATCCAGGAAAGGTACTGTGGGACTTGATCCAGGAAAGGAGAAACTTTGGGTAGTGTGCCCAAACAGTCTTCATGGGGCTCCTAGCCTCTGTAGTGTTATACTAAAAAGGAAACATGAAGCTGCAGCCATGGAAAGATGAAAGGGAGACTTAACTAAATTGGAAAAGGAGAAAAGACCAAGAGATTCGTTAGCTGGAGCCTGGAAAACTTCCTGCTTCTATAAACACAAGCCATTAGTATGCTATAAAAAAGGAGAGGCACAACCACGTGGGGGAAGAAGAATGACAAGTGCAAGAATGCACCATGCAGAGCAAGCTTTCTCTAAGTGCAAGAAACCCTAGTTCTTTAAGGATAAGCTTTATGTGGGATCATGATTTTCTAGGGTTAAAGTAAGGCTGATCCGAATCTAAATAACTCAGAAGTTCGGTCATGGACTCACCAACTCCAGGTGGAGCTAGATCAAAAGGAGCAGCGGTGCCATCATCATCCTGTTTTGGGGCAAAAGATGAAGTCCTAGCGACTCTACTGGATGACTATGCTTGTTCTGTAATATGTGCGATCTGATCTAGATATGGACACAATCTGATCCTTTAAGTTTTAGAGTTCATACAATCTAGGGATTGGCGTGCGCCGCAAGTAATCATAACTTTTAATAGGATGTACTATCTACTTTTAGATATCCTCTGGGATTTTGCCTGCTTAGAACAAGGATTCTATCCTAAAAAGGTCTTTCTCCCCATGGTATAAATACATTGAGTCTAGGGTTCATATATGGTAATGTAATCTAAACACTTGAATTCTTTTGCCCACTGCTTGAGTTTAAAACTGTTATCTAACTTGACTATTGAAGAGCCTTTGGCTGGCACACACAACCCCTAGGTTCTAGGCTTGCTTGTGGTTGCTTATTGTTTTGCAAGTAGTTAGGTTTGAAACACTTCCTCCATACATAATGGTGCGCAAATTTGATTCCAACAATTGGTACTTTCACTGAGAGTGAACTCTTATTCCTTTCGACTAAATCACTTAACCTTATGGAAACTTTACTTGGACAGTCATCCTACGGTCAGGCCATAGACATGAATTTTGACAACATCTCTTTCATGAATCAAGTCTTGGATGACATGTTGAAGATATGTGCGAAAGATCTCTACGGAAGAATTTGTGATCTAGGAAGCAGGCAAGACTCTCCAAGCTAGACAAGAAGATGAAAGACATTGAAGACGCTATCGCCCATTTTAGAAATTCGGCCAACCAAGTAACCTCAAAGATGATTAGTCAAGGTCCATTCATGCTAACACGAGAACTCGTCAAAGCCACAGAGAACACAAGGTTTACATTTGGCCCAATATTTTGGAAGGAGGTCGGTTGCCTGAGTCAACTGCATAGGAGGAAAACAAGAATACTTCCACAAAGCACATAAAGGGAGGAAGGCAGCATGTGAAAGAGACTAACCAAAGATTCCCACGATCTTCATCATGACACCAAAAACTGCCCACCTTTCCCTAGACGACACTCTTGTCCGTCAAGTTGTAAATCTATGATGCCATGGTAGGCCGACTTTTGATAGATAATGGATTAGACGGCAACATCTTTTCACGGGCTCAACTAAAAAGATGATCATTATCTGGAGAGTCAAACTTAAAAGGGTTACTACCCAAGCCTTTGATGGAACTCTGCTCAACATTATGGGGACAATACAACTTATGGTACAAGCAAAATCGTTTGAAAATTTAATGACTTTCAATGTTATGGATTGCCCATCTCTTTACAATGCCATTCTCGATCGAGAAGGGTTACATGGCATACGTAAGATTCCCTTGGGTGATAATCTCTTGCCCTGCTATCCATCCATGAAGGTAAACAATAGAAGATCGAACCATAAACGGAACTAAAGAACCAATGCTGGGAGGAAGAGCCCATGCTAGCAAGAGGCAAGCCCATAGCAGAGCTCACCAAGTGGTCTACATAAAGCACCATCCGAACTACATGCGGCTTGATTCCCTTCCTTGGATATGTAGGGTGTCCATCATGGACTTAATAGCATGTTGTCTGCGTGAGGACAAGTTCATGGAAAAGTTATCACCCAACGACTTACCATAGGCTTATCGTCAAAAGTGATCACTTATATAATTCTTACATTATATTATTTTTCTTTAGAATTACACAAGTGATTTGATTATCCTTCTTGAAGATATGTAGGCAATCTTTTCTGGATTCAATCACACCCTTTGTTAATTAATCCTATTTTGCCTTGAATAAAGAAATTATACCCATCTTGATTTTAATTTACGTTCTTTCTTTTCTTTCTGGTGATGCAGGGAATACCTTACTCGAAACGTAAAACTTTGAAGACTTTACATGAATGCAACTCTAAAATTCAAAGTAACATTGTCAGATGAGTCTCTTTTAGCCCATTCTATGTTAAATGGTTAGTAGCTTAGGAGACTATGAACCGTAATAAGTGTGGTAATAATTAGCAGGCTATGAGCACGGGCACATGACACTCTGACTCGAAAGTTCAATACACCATCAGGCCTCAAGAAAGTTTAAGCAACTAACAAAGTTGTGGGTTATAACATTCAAATTCGGGCTCTAAGCCATTCAAGGGAATAGTAAAAAAGGCGATTCGAAAATCATTTGAAGATGTACTCTGAACTCCGTCCCCGAATACAACTACTTTTATCCTGGACCAACACACTAAGACAAGTATGTTCTAAAGCATCATATGTTAGTAGGTTCGAATGGGGCATCTGGACTAGGAAATACTTAAGAGGAACTTTATTCCATTGGAGTTCTGATACACGAAAATGATTTTAACCAAGCCAATCAAGGTTGTGTAATTGGAAATGCTCAGGTCTGACGCGTATAGTCTAACAAAAATATCTGAAAGTGTTTTCAACCTACATGCTGATGACCAAGCCTGCAAAGAACTTTTGTTTAAGATTAATTGGAAATGGACACGCAACTCGGGCTAGAGAAGACCCATTTCCTTGGCACCACATTGCAAGTATTGAAGCCTTTGGCCCAAGAACTGGGGCAAGGCATAGAATAATTAACCCCTATCTATGAGTAAATTTCAGGTACGATTCAAAACTTTGAATCTAATAAATGTGTTTCAATGAGTGCGGAGCAAAAGCTTTCTCATGGGTTTGATGTTTAATTCCTGGTAACCAGAAATCGCAATGAAAATATTTTATGAATGCTAAGTTTGAGAGGTAATGTTTTTCCGAATCAACATTGTCGGGGGGCTTTTGAGCTCTGTCTTAGGCCCACAAGTTTACTTGATTTTTCTTTGTCACTTATTTCTCTTATAAACTTCATCTACTTTAGATAGATTTATCAGATTGGGACTTTTCTATAAAATGTATATTGGATGAAAAGCAAAGCTTGAATCACAAAAGGGACAAGCCTATATCCTGACTAGGAAACTTTAAGGTTGGTCTTCTTTTGCCACTTCTTTTCCCTCAACGAGGGTTGAAAACTCTACGGGTGCATCGGGGGCTGGATCGCCATTAAAATCAGACTCTTTCTCTTATTCTGCTTCTAAGTCCAAAATTTCGTACAACGAATGTTCCAGAACAAGAAAATCCATATGTTTAATCTCATCCAAGATCTTGAAGAGGTCTCAACCCTTAAGGTATCTCACCGAGCATAACCAATAAGATACCCGAGGTAATATCCTTCCTCATATTCCTCTACGAGCATATTCTGGTGGTTTTCCTGGAGAATTGACATTTTAGAGACGTGCACGTCAGTGAGCTGTTGAAGGTCCCCGATGCGAGAGTTTTCTTTCTAGTTAACCTTCTGACGATGGTATTTAACTTCCAACTAAAGAGCAGTTTGCTCCGTAGCCTAAGCACTTTGCCCTAAAGTCAGTACATGCTCTAATTCATCCTTTAAATTCGCCAAGGCCCGATCTAGTTTAGCCCTAATTTGCTGCTCCAATCTCAATTCCTCATTCACCTTCATAAGGTCTTCCTAGTAGTTTATGGCCTTCATCCCCTCAAACATAGCAGCATCGATGTATTTATGTATTTTTCCCTAGTAGGCGTCCTTTAAAGCTTACTGGTTAGCCTGCATCCTTTTAAGCTCTTCTGATTAGGACGATAATCGCTGCTCTAACTCCAACCTTACCTCCATCTCTTAACATGATGTCCATTCAAGCTCTTAGATTCGCCCCACTTGACGAAATAGGGTCACTTCCGTCCATACATTAGCCTAATAAACATAAGTTATAGGAAATATAGCTATACTGAAATATACTCACGAAAATGAAACAAAGGAACAAAAAAAATCACCTCATAGTGACTTCCATAGCATCCCATCAAACATCCCCAAGAGACGTGCATACTTCTTTATAGTCCACATAGAAAATTGCAGCTCTGAGAAAGGCTCGAGCGTTGTCCATATTTTGGAGGCCGCAAGCACCAGAAGGAAGGGCAACATGATTGACCGAACGCCTAATCAGAAGAGGACGTGACGCCGTTCTTTCAGACCTCGTTGGGGCTATAGACGAAGAATTATTATTTCGTGAAATAACCTCTACCAGTCTTTTTAATGAAAGGACGGGGGCGGAGGATGATGTAGGAGTAGAAGTTGTGGTAGTGGAAACGTTGAGGATAAAACTTTGGGTTTGTGCTTAAGTGATTGCAGCGGTGCTGGCTCTAAAAGTAAGGAAGATGAAGCTAATGGTTCGCTCACCAAGGGTAATGAAGCCGATGTCCTGAAAATCGTAGAGATGGGAAAAACTGTGCATTTTTTCTTTCGAATGAGGACTCTTTCCTCTTCTTTGAGGCCTTCGGGCACTATTTCCCTGATCAGCAAGTGTGGTTATGAAGGAACAACCAAATTTGTGAGGAAGAGCTGTTGGGTTACTTCCACTTTTTTAGACCAGAAAACGGAGTAATCTTTGGTTGGGAGGATTGATTTCATCTTTGGACATCCTGGGCTTCGACCCAGTCTGGTTCGATATAGGGATTTTTGAGCAGTGATTGATGGCATGATCATTTCCTCTATTGGCTAAGCATCTAGGCGAGAGCAGCCACTTCCAATTGCAATGCGCGGTAGGAATTTGCGTTTTACGATGGATCAATTTTAGACGGCATACCTCGATGTCTTCCACCTAGTTGCTATATTCCAAATTGCGAGAATAGAGAACTCTAACCCTAACTCCATCTATCTCTCTCTTCTAATTCCCATCAATAACCAAGATGTCCCTAAACTAGTTCTTGTCTTGAAAAAGAACATCCTGAATGTATGATTCCCAGACGAGGCTAGGTCTAGTTAGTGATCGTTAAAACCCATCATGAGGTTGTGCAGCATTTTGAATTCTTAAATACCCAGCTCAACTCCATACCATTGATTTAGTAATCTGAAGCAGGTGATAACTTTGAAAGACGCTGGGGAAAGATTACAAATGGCTATGTCGTAGCATAACAAGATGTCTTTTAAGAAATCATATAGAAGGAAACGAAGACCCAAGTCCAAGAACCAAGGATAAATTCTAATGCAGAGATACTAAGGATCAAATGCTTTTACAGTGCAGCGTGAATATCTTAACTTGATTCCTATCACACTCCACATTAACCCAAGAGATCTCGATGATTTTCAATGAAGGTCTGGCTTTTCTCCTGGTTTTAGTAGAAGGTTATAGGGCAAAATTTGGGGGATTTGGCGCAGTACTCAGGGGCGCATATTTGGATTCGAAACTCCACCATTTTAACGCCAAAAGTCAGATCACACACAAAAGTAGAAAACTAAATGGTATGTATTCCAGCTTACTCTGAAGGCATGGCCTTTAGATAATAATCCATACTCGAGGGGAACAAGTTGCCTCGTAGATCTTTAGTTAGGGGTAATTATGGATCATGATTTTCTTGGGTCGGAGTAAGCTTGATTTAAATACAGATACCTTAAAAGTCCAGTCATAGACTCACTAGCTCTGAGCAGAGTTTGATCAAACAGAGTAGCAGTGCCACCATCACCCTATAGACAAAAGGCGAAGTCCTAGCGACTCCATTGGATGACCATGCTTGTTCCACAAGATACGCGATATGGACATAAATAGATAATTGAAGTCTTGGAGTTCCTATAATCTAGGGAGTAGCGTGCGCTGCAATCAAACATAACTCCTAAGAGGATGCAATATATACTTATAGATATCCTCTGGGAAACTGTTGGCTTAAAACGAGGATTATATCTTGAAAAGGTCTCTCTCCACATGGTATAAATACACTCGTCTATGGTTCATCTCTAGTAACGCAACCTAAACACTTGAATTCTCTTGGCCACTACTTGAGTTTAAAACTGTTTATTAACTCAATCTTCGGAGAGCTTTTGGCTGGCACATCAGGTTTTAGGCTTGCTCACGGTTGTTTACTGTTTTGTAGGTAATCTACTTTGAAGCACTTCTTCCACACACAGTGGTGCGCGAATTTTGTTCCAACACTTTAGTTTCATCTTGAGCCTTCTAATAAGCTTCCTTAACTTCTACAAAACCATAAAACCATTAGAAACCCTAGATCAGCTACTTCAAAACCATACAACTAAGAACAACCTCTCTCCCACGCCAAACTAGTGGGCTTTTAGCTTCCACACATCATTCATGCAAGTCATAACTTATTGTGATTATGCAGTTGTTCCTAGTGTCTTTTAGTACGACAAATACTCCTTAAAGTTGCTAGAATTATCACAGGAAACACCCATCAACGCTTAGGGAAACACATCATCAGTGCCTAGGGAAACACTCCATCAGCGCCAAGGGAAAGATATTATCAATAAATGAAACATCTGACTACCTAGGGAGACACTTAATCAACACTAGAAGAACTCAACACAACACTAGACTAGACCCAAGTACCTAGGAGCTGCTAGAAGGCCAACAAATCATTCCCTAGGACTTGCTTTTCCTTCAGAATGCTTTGGGCCTAGACCTCGCTAATTGAGAAACAGGGGATGTGAGGGTTTTAGCTCATCTCTTTACAACACAAGACCATCAAATCCCTTCAACACAACCCCCCTAAACATAAATGGCGACTTCATTAGGGACTAGGTCATTACTTTTGCAGTGGCTCCTTGCTTTCAAAAATTTTGGATGCATAAGCTGCCAAGGAAACTAAGGATAAGAACATCCTTTCTTCAGTTTCATTTTGGTCATTTTCTAGTCAAAATAATGATACACAAACATTGCTTATTATTTTCCCTTTATTGGTGTAGTGAAAGCTCATCCTTAGGCAAATAAAATTTTACAAGAAAGCCCACATGGGCTTAAGAAAAATAAATATGCTTTGTATTGAGGTAATGGAAAGCGTCATTTGAGTGACAAACTACAAAATCTAGCAACTTGGGGCTTCCTGCCTTCACAGAATTTTGATAAGCTGCCAAAAAGAATTGAAAGATATGATTTTTCTCTCAAATTTTATTTTGCATATACTTTCTTTCAAACAACTATGCATGAAAATTATTTATGCTTTAGATGCTTACCCTCAAGCAATATGAATTTTGTGACAAGTCCTTTTAGTGGCTTCATAACTCATGGAACTTGGGTGTCGGAAAATTCTATAGTAAGTTCCTAGATTTGGTTGCATATCCAACAACTTGGGAACTTCTTGCCTATACAGAAAAAAAAGATTCACCATGCTCAATTCACTTTCCATAGCAAGATATAAGGACACCATAATCCTCGTTTCCTTAGTCATTTTCATTCACATGCTTGGGGTTTCTTTCCAAGAGGTTGACATCACCATGAAACTGCCTATGTTCGACATTTGCTATATCATCGCTAAAGTCTAGGCAGCAGTACTAAAGCTTATGCCTACTATTTTCCACTATTCAAGTTGGACGGGCAAGATATGATATTCTCTCATCTTATCCAAGATCAATTAATTTCCTTGCCATGCTATTTTAAACTATTATGTTTATGTTTGCCTGTATTTTGTTAGCTTGTTATGGAACACTGCATAAGCGTATTGGTTATCCTTCTTGAAAAGGCTAGGTACTTCAAATGACTCTACCTATTGCTCAATGCAACAATCTTGGGAAATCATTCCATTATCCTATTCAAGAAATCAGAGATAACATGCTTAAATGATATTGTATAAGGCAAAGCTAATTTTTTGTTCGATATGCTAATGTTATCCCAGTAACTTGGCATTTGTCATATATATTCTTGCATATATTTACAATTGATCACATGGAAATCCTAAATTGCACAGTAGGATGGTTTCCATTCGCTCACATAGTTTTATTAAAATGCGATTCTAGGTACATTAGTTGGTATAATGCTCATGCTAGCATAATAACTCTTTATTAGCAAGCACCACTAAATCACTAAACTAAACCAAGTATGATGATAGGTGAAACATCATTGTTTGCCACTAATGGTGTATACATTCCATGCCGAAAGGATCCGCAAAAAACTCATAATAGTTGTGGAAATGCAAGGGACATGCGGGCTAATTTTTCGATACACTCATAAATACTCGTTCATCTATGATGCCTCACTATGCTATTGATTTATGCCAAGTTTGATTGACTTAGTGAGCTTTTTCCATGCAACACGTCAAGCACAACAATGAATTCACGCAAAAGCAAACAAGCATGCTACAATTATAAGTGTGTATATGTCTGAGAGAAAGATAGGTAAAGGGAGATATGTTTGTCTATGGTAGTCTTGTAGAGAATAAAGTGATCATCCGCTGATAAATACCCAGGCTAGTGTATTTATAGGGATTTTAAGAGTCCTTGTAGGGAGAGCAATCTCCATTAAATCAAGGGACTATCTTGGAGGAAATCTTGGATAAGGTACACAATCTTACTAGAATCTTGATTATGTTGCCTAATCCCTAAGATATCCTAATTTGACTTTAATTAGGGTTTCCTTACTTGAGAGACAATGTCCTCAATGAGTTTAAACCTAGTTTGTTTGACTTCACTTGGTATTCTGACCTCGTCTGACTAAGGCTAGTTCAATTTGACTAAGGCTACTCCGATCTGAATAAGGCTATTCCGAGCTGACTAAAGCCACTTCAATTTAATATTGTTGCTTAGATCTGATTGAGGCTACTCAGATCTGACTAAGGCTAGTCCTCTCTACTATAAAAGTAACTTGTTCCGATCCACTTCAGGCTTCTTAGCTTATTCACCTAATTATCACATGCTATAGGCATTTCGGTCTTTCTTGCCACCTAAGGTACCATATGTCTTGGGTCCAGAAAATCATGGTCACATAATTGCCCCTAAATATGCTTCTAAAAGTGTACTCTGCTTCGAAGATGGATAGTTACCAATGGACCATGAGTGGATTATCCCAAAATAACTTCTTTGGAATGGCCTTTGAACTGCTTACGTGATTCAGAGCTAACCAAGTCCAGCTAGTCCTAATTGCTTATGTCTTCAAAGGTTTGATCTTCTTAGGATAGAATCTTCATTCTATTATATGAGAATCCAAGAGGATATGTATAAGTAGATATTACACCATTTTAGGAGTTGTGGTTACTTGCGGCGCACATCAATTCCTAGATAGCAAGACGTCAAAGACATAAAGGATTTGATTGTGTCCATATCCATTAGATTACATGTCTTGCAGAACAAGCATGGTCAATCCAGCGAAGCCGCTCAAACTTCATCTATTGCCCTAGAATAAGGTGATGGTGATACCGATGGTCATTTTGATCCACCTCAACTCGAAGCTATTGAGTCCATAACCAGACTTCTAAGTATTGGAACCAAATCTGTGCACCTTTATAGATGGTGGTTGAGCATAGATCCGTGTAGTCCGGAACAACATGTAAAACAATAAACAACCCTAACCGAACTCTTAGCCGGGAAGGGGGTGTGTGCCATCCAAAGGCTCTCTGACGGTCAAGTTAGTGAATGATTTGAGATCAAGCAGTGGCCAAGAGAATTCAAGTGTATAGATTATGTTACCGTAGATGAACCCTAGATGGGTGTATTTATACCGTGGGAGAGATACCGTTTTAGGATATAATCCTTGTTCTAAGCTGGGAGAATCCAAGAGGATATCTAGTAAGTAGATATTGCATTCTCTTAAGAGTGTGATTACTTATGGTGCACACCTATTCTTAGGGTGTAAGGACTCCAAGACTTAAATGATTTGATTGAGTCCATATTCAGAACAAATCAGGTGTTTTGCGGAACAAGCATGGTCATCCAGCCAAGTCATTTGAGCTCTGCCTAGTGCCTTGAAGCAGAATGATGGTGGCATGCTATTCTGCTCGATATAGTTTCCCCCGAAGCTGGGGAGTCCATGATCGAACTTATGAGGCAGCAGTATTTAGATCAGCCTTACTCCGGCCCTAAAAAAATCATAGTTCCATAATTGCCCCTAATAACTTGTCTGAGAGGCAACTTGTTTCCCTTGAGGATAAATTGTTATCAAAAGCCATGCCTTCAGAGTAAGCTAGAATACATACCGTTTGGTCGTCATGAATGTGAGCTGACTATTAACTTTGATGTGACACCATTTCAAATTCAGGCGTGTACCTTCGTGCAGAGTGCCATAAAATTTGCAATGATGAAACGTCATGTCTGAAGTCTGTGCACGGGATACAAGAAATTTCTTTTGTTATGTTGTCTATCCCAACTGTCAAATAAATTAACTCAAAACAAGTCAATTTGGAATTCAACAGTCAGATGATTTCTCCAAACGATGCTTATATATCTTTAAATCCCTCATCGTCAAAAAAGGCTCCAACCTTTATCCGTACCTATTTCAAAATTCTTCTACCTTTTTGAATAATTCTTCTATGGCGTCTTTGAGTAAGAAATCCAAATCGATCAAGGTTTCTCCATACAACTTTCCTCTAACGAGAGTTCGCAACCAAGAAGAAGGCGAATAATTCGTCGAAATGCACCACGACATTCTGGGCGATTACAATGTCTGGTGGGAACTTGGCCATAATATTTACCCTGATATACCGTCGTTGTTTGATCCCAGTTGTCCCTGACCAAAATCTACCCCTAGTTTTTGAACTTAGGCCTGCACTTTCCCCTTTCTTCCTTTATGAAGGGCATTTTGTTGTGTTACAATATTGCCATTTTTAATCTTTCTCTTGCCTCTTTACCTGCTTCGAGTTATTAAATCAGTGGTTCGGGGTGATTTAAATACCCTCGAGTTTCAGATGCTGCATGGTATTAGGTTGAGTTCAGACGACCATTACTATTTCATGGCCAGAGCTAGTCTTGCTTAGAAGACTTATATTTAGGACATCTCTGTCACGACAAAGATTGGTTTAAGGACATATTGGTTGTTGACAGAGCATGGAAATGAGACATCAACGGAGTTCGGATCCATTTTAACCCTTCGACCGTTTCTAACTTCAAAGATGAATTGCTTGATATTGGAGTAAACCATCCAGATTTGATTCGTCGAGTAATACAAATTCTGACTATATGTCATAACTGTAAATGTATATTCTCTACTGAACGCTTCAATGACTAGGGGAAAGACATTGATGTTTTTCACCGTTCTAGTTTTCTTCTAAAGGATCTAGAGTGGGTTGACGCTAGCAATGCCCACATAATGACTTGTTCCTTAAATCCAGTGGCAATTGTATCACATGTCCCAAAAAAGTAAAAATATCATAGGAGCTCTTTTTCTCATCCAATTATTATGACTCCTCAACCTCAACTGATGGTTAGCGACATGCCCTGCAAAGATTTTGGAGAGGAAGAAGAAATCTCTCTCTAGAGAAGAAAACGTACATCTGTTCTCGCATTGCCACCTCCTAATGTCTTTGCCCCTGCATTCGTGGTTGATGAACCACCTTCTTCAATTTCCTTGTTTCCTCCAATGGTGCTGCCCCATTCGTCAGCATCGGAATCCCATTTTGCTTATTTGGTTCCTCAATCGAGTATTCCGTCTATGCTGAGCAAAGCTGACATGCCTCTATTGCCTTAGGGTTAACTTCTGTCCCTCCACCGCAGGTATTTTAAAATGAATTCTTCAATCATGATGATTTTTTTGTGAATAGTCCTATCAAGGTCCTAGGAGACAACCCACCCTCCTCTTGTGATCTGGCCTTGAAATGACCAAGTTGCTCTCCCTTCAAATGCCAATGGTCTTCAAACTGCGGATTACGTCCATGCATTACTCTAAACCACTATTGCCCCTGCTAACTTTAAAGGAGCTCGTACCTATCTTAACGATGTCATGATGTGGTGTTACAGGCGCTGTTACGAGGTATTCGACTTGATTTTTTTCTGTCTTGTTTTGCTGATATTCATGAATGATGTATAATATATTCTTTGTGATAAGCCAATGTTTGGACAAAGGTCACCTTATTTCGACAAGCAAGGAAAATCCAAGAGCATGAGCGGGTTGCAGGCCTTGAAGCGGCGGCAAGGATCGAGGCAAAACAATAGTTGTTTGTCCTAATTGAAGAAATCAAAAGTGCGCATGCTAAGCAACAAGCTTTTGAATCCACCAATGATGTAGAGATTATTCATTACATAGACTGGGCTACCATTAAAAAAGTGAAGCCAAAGATTACCAGGAATGTTTTGAGCAAATTCGGGAAGGGTTGAGGCTCGAAAGGCTATCCAAGGAAGAAACAGATCAAGCTCTTGCTATCTTAAAGGAAGAATCGAAGTGTGTACTAATTTCTAAATGGACCGTTTGGGCTAAGGGGGGGAGACTCTTCTAAAGAAGATTGATGATCTTCGTTAAATGGCCAATCATAAAGATAATGAGCACATCTTGGAACTCTAATAGCTCACCGATAGAAATCTTTTCGAGGTGTCTGCGCTTCGAGAGGATCACAAGAAACTACTTGAAAAAGAGTTCTATGTCGGATACCTTACTGGCTACGCTTGGCGAGAGCATCCCAAGGGTTGGATTGTCTTAAGAATTTATGAGGAGAACAAGCTCATGGACTTTCCTCCACCTCAACATTTGTTGGATGATATGTCGGACTTAGAGGTGGAACAAGAGGTAGAGCAAGATGAGTGGGACCCTGAGAATGATTCAGAGTCACCCTCAGATTATTTTTGGATCGACCTTTCGACTATTTACTCAAATAGCATAGA
Source organism: Malus sylvestris (assembly GCF_916048215.2). Taxonomy (NCBI): domain Eukaryota; kingdom Viridiplantae; phylum Streptophyta; class Magnoliopsida; order Rosales; family Rosaceae; genus Malus; species Malus sylvestris. The sequence goes on from NC_062275.1 coordinate 32,389,390, forward strand.
GCCCAGGTTTGAATGTTATAACCCACAACTTTACGAGTTGTATAACCTTTCTGGAGGCCGGATAGTGCATTGGACTTTGAGGTCAGGGCGCCATGTGCCCAAGGCCATAGCCCGCCAATCACAACCGCACGTATCACAACTTGAGTATCCCAAGCTGTTAACCTTTTGATATGGAATAGACTAAAAGAGATTCCTCTGACAATGTTACTTTGAATTTTTAGACTTGCAATTGGGCGAAGTTTTCAAAGTTTGTGCTTTGTTCAAGCGAGTGTGGTATTCCCTGCATCACTGAAAGAACGAAACAAGCATTGGACATAAGATGAATAAACTTCTGAATTTTTTTATTGATAAAGGAAATAGGATTATTTGACAAGGGGGTGTGATTGAATTCGGGAAGGATTGCCTACATATCTAGGAAGGAAAATCAAATCTCAGGTATAGGTCTAAGAAAAAAATGATATAATGTAATAATTACACCAAGGATCACTTTTGTCGATAAGCCTATGGTGGGGCATTGGGAGATGAGTTCTCCATGGACTTGTCTTTGCACAGACGGCGAAGGTGTGACTGAGTTCAGAATGGGTAGCCTACATATCCCAAGAAAAGGAATCAAACCATGTGTAGTTTGGATGTTCCATTTCTTGGTGATTAAAGTCCCATCCATGAGTTCCAGATAGTAGGTTCCTTTGCCTCTTACTCCAACAATCTTATACGATCCTTCCCAGCCCAATCTTATATGATCTTATAATGGCGACAACGGTGGATTCCGTTAACTTTAACAAAATCTTTGACGATAAAGGTATATTCTATTATTGCTTATATGAGTTCCTGATGACCGGCGAGTGGCTCCGACTCCAGCGACTATAAAGCCTACTGATGTGAATTTAAACTAAGCTAATAAATAGATTAATTCAAACCAAATTTACTTGCAAGTACACTAATCAGTTGTAGTGGAAATATGTAAATACGAGATCGAATCCACCGGAGTTGATTTAACAATTTAATCATATAACTATTACTTAATGAATTGAAATAAAGATTGGGTTTGTATCAAAGAATAATTAAAATTAACAATGATCAAACAACAATATGATTGAGAACAAATGTAAGAAAACACTAAGGCTTTGATTCCACCACTAATTGTCATACCCTAGTATCCAATTGTCAACTCATGAATTATCAAATTAATGAAAACAACTTTTGTACACATGTCCATGGTAAGGTACACAAGCCAATAATTTCCCAAATAGATGTGAATTTTACTGTGGTCAGACTTAAACTCAACTATTCCTACAGTCTCTATATTCATGGTCCAGTATATACAAACATATAGAAATCCAATTAAGCAAAGTGAGAAACAAATTAACCACTTATCAACTTGGTCACGTCAAACAAATAGCTAATTTTCTAGGAAGCCACACAAACCAATATTCGTTTATGGTATCAAAATATAAGTTCATGATTCTCATTCACAAAGCATCGATTGAATCCAATTCATGGTTAGAAATAAATTCATATGCAAATAATTTCAATATCAAAATCCTAGGCTATGGTCAGGCACAAAGAACCAAATATCAAAATTGCAATTCCACTAGTGAATGAAAACTAATTATCAATCTGAAATTCACGAATTAAACAATCAAATAACTAGAGTAATCATAATTAGGGCTTCCTCTTAACCTTAGCTAAGAGTTTAGAACCCCATGCACAAAGAATTTATAGTAATTCTAAGAAGGAAATTTTGCATAAAATAAAACTAGAGAAAAAGAACGAAATTGTTGCCGCTCTGCCTGCTGCTCCCTCTGTTTCAAGCCAGAAAAAGAAGAATAATCCCTGGTCTCAACTGCCTTTTATATACATTCTACCCGACTCTAACTTGTAGGCATTCAAATCTCCCAATAAAACATGAGACTTTTACTTAAATATCCCATATTGCCTCAATTAAAAATCCATATCGCTTACATGATCTCCTTCCCTGATTACTTGTAAATTGCACCCACCAATTGAATTAGAGACATCAATTTGTAGGACCCACAAATCTCTTATTTCCTGGCATTTTGCTTCTTCCACCGCCAAAACCCAATCTAATCATTTAATAAATTACTATATTCAAGAAGAACAATTTGTCGTTCTTCAGTCGATGTCACACCTTCAATTGAAAAGCAGTCTGCCTGCCGCACCATCTACTCACAAGATCACCGACTGAAATTAGTTGTACAAGTATGATTTAGCTATCTGGCTTCTTGTTACTATCTTTGCCCTTTAAGTGCCTTGTGGTTTTCCTTTTTTTTCCTTCTCAATGCTAGGAATCTCAAAGGATATGTCCAAGAAGACAGGCCCCACTGCCAAACAAAACCAAAAGTTATTAACATCCAATTTACCAAAAGTAAGTTTGATATGACACGAAAAGATATTAACTTCTTAGCACTTCACTGGCATTGTCTTAATATTTCACTCTTGACAATATTGCATCCACATGCCAAATTATTAAAGAATTAAACAAAACACTCTAATTAGCTCGAAAATGACGCACTATAGCTCTAACGAATATAAGTTTAAGAGTAATAAATGTAATAACTATGCGTCTATCACCTACTTGCCAAACCACATCGGGGAGTGGGCGGCACATTCGTCAGTGATGGTGGTGATCACAATGATGCATTTCTCAGCGCGTGACGCTACGCGGTGGGTCATGACGTTGCTTGACTGACGCATGATGATGCTTACACAACCTGAGACCTATCCAAAGGTTTTTTGACATTTTGAATCATGTGGCGCCCTTTATTTGTGCAAATTCAATGTTTAAATGGTAGTTTTGGACGTGAGTTTATAAAATTTCAAAAAATGCATATTTAAGCTCAATTCTACATTCATAGGTACAAGGGAGTTTAAAGTGAAATCAGGCAAGTAGCCTAACGAGGAGTTATGTTCTGTGTACCTATGAGTGGATCCCTTTAACAACAAATGTTTTCGATTAAACTATTTTTGATTCATGAATTGATATGGTGTTTGATGAGACTTAAACGAGAACGATGAGTAGTAATATTTAAAAACTAGTATAACTTAGGTTATTTATTTCACCACATGGCCATCATGCACTTATCTTGTATTGCTAGCTACGGCTATAGGATTATTACAGGTATTGATATTTCTAGTGGAGGCTAAATGTGCTAGTAGATGCTAGCTATTGAATAGGTTGATGCTGTTACGTACACCTACTTGCTATAGTTTACTAGTAGATGCTAGTATGATTGATTGAGTTCAGGTATGATTTGAATTGTGTTTATGTAATTTGATTGATGATTATGATGATGTGACTTATTTGGAATTCATATTGGTGTTAACTATATATTAGTAGACTTTATTGTGGATGCAAATTTCCATCATCTCTTCCTTTGACGAAAATGCACCTGGAAAAATGATAACACGTTCGATTAAGGCCAAAAACTTCACACGCCCATGCTGAATTTGAGGGGGGCTTTGCCCGAAGAATCTCCGATGCTAAAGTGAATTCTAAAAAGAATGTATTTAGGAGTTTGTGGATGGTAAATGACTTAGCATTTTTGTGGGATAAAAGGGGTATTTATAAGAGGGGAGCTGTCTTATTGATGGAGAATGGCTAACCATATATGGTGTAATTGGGTGAATAATTGCAAGATTTTATTTGAAATAATATCTTGCAATTAGCATGACAATTATTCCTATTTTAAATAGGAAGTTTTGGAAGTTACATTTTGAATAAAATCAATAAGGGATTGATGAGAGGGACTTGAATAGATACCATATTGAACAACTTTGACTCTTCATTGATTGAGCTATTATTGTTTGTTGCATGTGTGCAGAAATTTCGGTATGCCTCAAGGGTAATCTCGTCTTTCTTGTCCAAAAATCTACATGTCACCTCCATGATTTTTAGGATTATTTTTTGCTCTAAAAATCCCCCTACACCTATTGGGTCACTCGCAAGAAATGGCAGTAGGTGTAGAGATCTCTAACTTTGATGCAGATTCTGACTTTGACTTGGAATTAGATTCTTCTAGGAAAGGGAAATAAATTGCCACAAAAGCCTATTTAAGCCTACCTTAAGAAAGGGATTAAATCAACTTTAGAGAGCAATTATTTATCCCTACCAGAAGAAGAGAAAGCTAGAGGATATTCGTTCCCCCTCCCCTAGTATTCTTGATAGGAGCATATTTATGCGACTTAGTTAGTTAGTTTTCTTGCATTTTCGTAGTTAGTTTGTGTTATTGTAGTGTTTTAAGCTACTTTCGTGTGCTTGTAGGTCCAAATGACAAAGTTGGCAAGAAAGTGCAATTTGAAGCATTTTGAAGCAGTTTTCGGAACCAAATGGATAGCTTATGAATGGAGCAAGATGGATGGACGAATTTGAAGTTCAAGAGGCTAGGAATGTGCTAAAAAGATGAAGAAAATAAATCCAAGACAAAGAAGATAAGGAATCAGCTCAAAAGAAGGAACATTATCCAAAACCTTATCCAACCTTATCTTAGCCAAACTAACCTTATCTTATCTTATCCTTGCCTAATCTAGCTTTATCCTATCTTATCTTATCCAAATCAGTTTGTGACTTGAATCCAGCTGCAAGGGGGCCTAAAAACCTGATTTCTAGAAGGCCTATCCTTTCCCTACATTCATGCCGCACCCTTATCCTTCTAGAACCCTAAATTGGTGCCGTGACCACCCTTTCTAGAAGACCCTAAATATCTGGCGCCTCTTCCTCTTCTAGAAGCCTTAGAATCTGCTGGAAACCTTAATCCTTTTCATCTTTGGTTCTTGCCAAACCCTAGTCCTTTTCCTCAAGGATTGTGCAATCCTAATCCTTAGGGATTGTGTTGTGAGTTTGCCCTATAAATATACATATCTGCCACACAAATCAATTCACCCACGCACCCACATATATTCAGATATAATTGAGAGATTTCAGAGAGTTTTAAAGGTGCATCTGCGTGGAGGAAGGAGAAGGAGAAGCTTGTGTCGTGGCTTGCAATCCAAGGGAGAGTTCAAAATCGGCCATTGGAATTGCTGGGGCGTTCTTGGTTCTTTCTATCCTTAGATTTGTTTCAATGTTGCTATTAATTTGGTTTTATGTTTTTAAAGACATGAGGAACTAATCTCTTTTTAGTTGGAGGTGAATTCGAAGCCATGATTATATGTTTTATATGAATTGATTACATCCAGTTATTGTTTCTAAAGTCTTGGATGTGATTTTCTTATCTGCGTTATCAAAACTTGTTTGTGTATGTTAATTGAGGATGCATACTTAGTTTGCATGCATAAATTTGATGCTAGAGTACAAGGGAGTTTCACCTAATCGTTATGAACTTATATTCATAAATAGTAAAGGTTGCTAGTCACAATCGTGTTAAGTAAATCCTAGGCAAGAGTATCATGCTTTTTATAGTTACGAATGCCTCGTCAATGCTTATAATTTTCAAAGAACTTAATGACCTTTGATATGTTTTCTATCATGCTTTTCATAGTTAGGGAACTTGAGAAGGATAATTTGGTTGTGATGCGTATCCCGTCCAATTCAATGAAATAAGGAAAATCTGATGGTTAATTTATGTTGTCACGGTTAACTTGGGGTGTTGTCATTCATGGTTTAAAGGAAAATACTGGAAATTGGTTTATATGCATAGTCATGTGTGGAGAAGGATCCTCTGGCTAAGTTTTCATCATTCAAATCACCTAATTTACTTTGTTTTGCTATCTATTTTGTTTAGTTAATTTTCGTCCAAATCAATCCCCCTTTCAATTAAGTGTCTTAGATTAGTTAAAAAAGGTGTTTCAATCTGTCCAACTTAGTGTTTTAAGTCCCACTAGTGTTAAATTCGTCCAAATAGTCCTTAAAACCTATTTTGAGTCTTTTTAACTTGGTTTTGCTGTTTTGAGTGTTTTGAGTCAGTTTTGACTCATAAGAGTCGTGTTTAGTGTTTTTAAGTATAGTTAAGTGTTTTTAAGTTTAGTTTAGTATTTCTGAGTCATATTCGTGTAGATTAGCATCCCCAGTTAATCCCAGGTTTAGAACGATCCCTACTTACATCTTTACTACAATTGTCATCAATAAGGTTTAATTTGTGTGTCAAGTTAATTTTCACACCAATTCTTCATCGCTTGCCCGTGCAAAGAACCGTCTTACATTGATTTCTTTGTCTTATCCGCACCACACCAAGGTAAGAAAAACTTAATTTTCTTTGTCTTTTTCTTGGGTAGTGCTACATCAAGGTAGCCGTTAGGGTGGTATGGCATGTTGGCTGGCAGAGGCCAAGAGTTGGCTCAGCATGGGCTGATAAGGTGGTATGGCAGAGGCCACAACTTGGGTTGCTCCGCTTGGCTGGAGCCAAGGGCTGGCTTGACATAGGCTAAGGAAGTGGCATGGCAAGGGCCACGATTTAGGCTGCCACGTTTGTGCTACTTGCTAAGAAGAAAGAAACTGCTTGAGTTTGATTTCTCAACTGCCGTAAATGGAGTAATTGAGGACAAAGCTACCAAGATCATAGCTGTTGAGTGCGAAGTGGCTGCTGAAGGCATGATGGCTACTAGAGAGCCCAAGGTCATCCAAGCTTGTGTGGATTTTGACGACCTTCGAATAAGTTTATCAATTTGCTAGAAATAAACCGCTTTCTTCACTTTACTTCATCTTCATTTTTCTTGAAACTTTGCATGGTTAAAGCATCATGCAAAACTTTTAGCCATAGAACTGCCAGTTAGGCACACTGCTTAAAAAAAAACTAACGATCCCATAGAGTCACTATGGCCTTGAGTTTTAGCTTCTTGGGCTTCGAGCTATTTAGTATGTTATCATTTGCTGCCTCCCGACCATTTGTTGCTTAACTAGTCTTTGAGTATTCAATCTTTTGATCTGTGTGGCCTACATCACAACATGATAAAGATCCATGAAATATGAAAATTGTTAATTAATCACATCAAAATGAGTAGTTGTGTGGAAATTCATGAGCAGTTTACGCCTTTTCGTTGAAGAGTAGAACCAGATAAGTGTCGGTGAATTAGTTTACCCTCTCATACTAGAGAGCTTACCCAGATGGGTGTCGGGGAATTGGTGTACTCTCTCGCACTAGAGAGCTTACCCATATTGGTTTACTCTCTTGCACTAAAGAGCTTACCCAGATGGGTGTTGGGGAATTACTTTACCCTCTCGCACTTAAGAGCATACCCATATGGGTTTTGGGGAATTAGTTTACCTTCTCGCACAGAAGAGTAATTACTTTATCCTTTCACACTGAAGAGCAGACTCATATGGATGTCGAGGGATTGGTTTATCCTTTCGTAGTGGAAAGCTTACCCATATGGGTGTCGGGGAATTATTTTACCCTCTCGTACTAGAAAGCTTACGAGAAGGGTGTCGGGGGTTTGGTTTACCTTCTCGCGCTAGAAAGCATGGAAGTCATTGTTGTGGGTGCAGCTAAACAAAGATAGACTACTAGACATCTGAATAATCCTTAGCATGTGATGTATTGTTCAACGATCTGCTTGAGACTTTGAACTACTTGTGGAACTCGCGTGAGGGTGTAAGTGGGAATCACAGTTAGCTTTTCCTAGACCTTCTCTAGGTATTGTGCCATCATAGATGTTTTGCTGTGTGCCCTTTTGAAGCTTAGTTGGTAATCATATGAGAATTTGAATGGATTGCATGCTTTTTCAAAGCCAAGTCTTTTGTTAGCAAGGGCTACTAGTAAAGCATCGTATTTTGCTCCGTTGTTAGATATGAAGTTTGGATTGTTATGGACTTGGTCGGCGCGATTGTGAGGCAAGATTGGCACGACTGTGAGTCCTGGTGCAAGATCGACATGGTAGGGAGCCATGGTGATAGATCGAGGGCAGTTGGTAGCTAGGCATGGTTGTGAGCATGAAGCTAGGGCCATGTTGTGCGCAGCAAGAGGAATTGGACCACTATGTTTGGCTACTTGTGATGTGCTACTCCAATATTCAATCATATGGAGTAACGATAACAAGACTCACCTTTGGTTCTTGGTGGTTGGGCTGGTGTGTCTTCTGGTACTTGTCTACCCCTGGTGCGCCATTAGGCTAAGTTGCTGCGTATGTCAGAACATAAGTAATCTTTATATCCACCAGTTTATGTGGGATGGTTCTGTCTACTAGATCTTTTCAATGAAAGATGACCTGCTTATGTTGATCATGTCTTGTCGTAGTGCCTTGTCAGTAGCCTCATTGTGCTAGAAATCGTGTAATCGTTCGATTAGGAGCCTCTCAACTTTTTCCTAAATTTGCCTCTGCGTTACCCCCAGTCGTGACCTATTAGTCTAAGCTACTGTTCCTTATGCTCAGCTCATCGATGTTGAGGCTGCGATGCATATGGTACGCTTCTGGTAAGCGAGTGGGTTACTCGCAAGCTACTGGTTAAACTTGAGCCAGATTAAGTGACTGCTTCTCTCTGTCCACTGTGCTGCCTACTCTGATGTAAGGTGAAGAATGCTCATTGCGGACCTAGCTGTGAATGAACACTTCGCTTGGAAAGTTGTCCATGTTAATTATCGGAGTGTGGCCCTAATCGTGGTTGTATGCTCGTCTGTGGGCCTAATTGGGAATTCATGTTCCTCTGCGTACTAAGATGAGATTATACACTATCTCGGGGGCCCATGAAAGAAAGTACACTGTTGGAACACTCAATTCATTACTGGTCAAGAGGCTGCTTGCCGGAACGCTGCTAGAAAGGGTCGTTGCCTACCCTTGTCCTATTTTAGGACACTTCGTTAGTTCAAAAATCTAAAGCTAAGACGGTTAAACTGGTTTTGGACCGGTCGGTATCGCTAGGTGGACTGCAGAAGCAGGTTGGGCTACGAAAGTGGGCCGAGCCACATGCGGGGCACATGGGCACGATGTGGTCTGGCCTGCTTGGCCTTGGGTCGAGGGTGCAATGGGCTCACGTTGGCCTTGGGCCCACGAGTGTTAGGCCGCTCCATTTACCACAGATGCAGCTGCTTGAGCGGTTCATTAGGCCTCAGCTACTATGGCAGCGCCTTAAGCCTGCTGGATCTGTGCTGCCTCACGCTAGGTTGGTTGCCTTGTGGTAGTAATTGTTACTTCATGGTCTTGTCACCATGGAGCTGTCCCACTCCCCACTGTCGTGCTGGCAAAGTTACTCCTTTTACGTCATGTTGAGCCTCATGGATCGTCGTGGTGGGGCTACATCACAATCTACATCATTTGATTTGGATGTTTGAACGTTGGAATTTGCATTTGTCGTGGTTTCTGAATTTCCTGTTGTTGTATTTTTCTCCTACGTCTTTTCAAAGAATTAAAAAATTCTAGGAATAAGAACGTATGAAACATTTACGTATGAAAGAGAAATGAAAAACTTTGAATGCAAGAATCTTCTTCGAGCGTGTGAGTCAAACTCTCAATGAAAGCACCAATTTGTGAATTCAAATGTTCACCATCTCTTCCTTTGACGAAAATGCACCTACAAAATAATAACACCTTTGATTATGGCCAAAAGCCTCACTGGCCCATGATGAATGGGGGGCGGGGGGGGGGGGGGGGGGAGGTGGATTTGGCCAAAGAATCTCCGATGCCAAAGTTAGAATTCTGAAAAGAATGTAATTAGGAGTTTGTGGGTAGCAAATAGCTTAGCATTTTAGTGGGATAAGAGGGGTATTAATAGGAAGGTGGCCGGCCTTATATATGGTGTAATTGGGTGAATAATTGCAAGAAATAATATCTTGCAAGTAACATGGCATTATTCCTAAATTGAATAGGAAGTTTTGGGAGTTACCTTTTGAATAAAATCAGTAAGGGATTGATGGGGAGTGATGAGAGGGATTTGAATAAATACCATATTGATCACCATTGACTCTTCCTTGATAGAGCCGTTATTGTATGTTGCATGCGCATGGGAATTCTAGTGTGCCTTGAGGAAATCTCATCTTTCTTGTCCAAAAATTCACATGTCACCTCCACGATTTTTGAGATTATTTTTTGCTCCACATATATTATGTAGTTTTCAATTATCTTTTTTGACCCCTCAGGACATAGTGAGAACAAGGAAGCATTCAAGGTAGTGAGGCTATTCACCTACTAAGTATGGTGGTTACCTTTCAGTGTTTTTATCTAGTTTTTAGTAAACTGCAAAATCATACTTTTGATTGTGCAAAGCATTGCACTTAAATTGTGTTAACTGTAGTATGAACTACTATGAGTTATGGACTCATGTGATAATAATAGGATTATATCCCTTGACTTGTGTCCCCAAGTGGGGAGGTTGATTAGGATTTGTAGGATAGTTGGATTTTAATTAATAAAGAATGTTTCGTTTAAATTTATTAACATCATTATTTCTTTACTATGGTTTTTGTCATTAAGTCAATGGTGTTTCATCATCCTTCGATGAGGTTATGTTAACTTGGTGTAGGCCAGCACATAACAACCTGTTAGCTAATTGGTTATTAGGGCGTGTTAGCTAATTCATATTCATCCAAGGCTAATTCTGATCCTTGGCTATTTCAATCTGTGTAGGATTCCACTGAGCCACCCACATACTTAATCTTTTCACAATCCTACTTTCATGAGGACTTGGTCAAACTGATCATATTCATGGGCTAAAAGCCTATTAGCTTTAATGATATTTACTGGGCCGAGAACCTAGTCTTTGGGTCAACCCATCTTGGCCCAAGTTGTTATTTCAAGCTCAAACATTGCCCTTTCGCTTCTGAAATCCTCGTCCATGGACACTTGGCATGAAAGTATTTAAGAAGTGAATATTCTCTAAATTGCCCACTATCTTGCATTAAATGCTTCGATCCCACTTTACATGCCAACTTTGCCTCAACTACCACACCTCTCCTATCTTTTGCCACGCGTCAAGTTCCTACGATGCCTTTTCGAACTTGTGTGCTCACACGGCCCAATTTTCTAGACAAAGCTGCCATCAAAAGTTGTTTTCCTGTTGTTCGTGGTTAGAATTTCCGTTGGGGATGTTTCTAAGCCGACGAGCACACAGCTCCCCGAGAGGTTGGCGCCGGTCGATGCTTTTTGTCGGGCTTCTGCTTCATTGGCGGGCTTGTCGGGCAAAGCTTGTCGGGCAAGACTGAAAGAGAAGGACAAAGTTAACTTTGAAAGGTGCCCTTGTGGGGCCTTAGGTATAGGCCTTGAGGCTCACAATCAAGATTAACTTTTAAGTGCTTAGGCGTGCCACTACCATCTTCAGCATGGCAGATGTAAAACGGATGTTGAGTTTTAGTTGTATAGATACCCGATAGGCTGTTTTAGTTATGAAAGGTGCATTTGTGGGGCCTTAGGTGTAGGCCTTGAGGCTTCCAATCAGGAACTAACCCAGTACTTGAATAGATAATGTTTGTTTCATTGATTACAGAAGTATTATGACTATTATACTTCTGATTATCCGAGCCTGAAAAGCAGAAAGAATCCAAATAGGTGCCTTTGTAGGGCCTTAGGTGTAGGCCTTGAGGCTTCCCATCAGAATTCCTTCTATGCTCAAACGTTCTACGATAATCATAATATAATAGAAATAACACTAAGGGATAGGTCGATTACTTGCGCCCTAAGTAACTTCGGACTTCTTGTTTATCAAAGACTATTGTGGATGGGTTAAGTCCACATAAGGTTCTTTTTTATGCCTTGAGACCAAGGACTTTTAAATGATCAATCTTACATGCCCGAGGGCTTAGAACTTAGATCTGATTTAATCTGTGAAGACATATTTAAATCGGATTCAAGAACTGATGAGCCTTTCTAATCATCAACTTGCCAGAAATAACTTGGATACAACTGTAAGTATACAACATATTGCTAGACTACTGAATGAAAAGACAAAAACAAAGAGGATCGGGCAAGGCTGATCGTCTTGCAACTTCCTATCTTTGTGGTTTATCAAGGGGTTTGAGAGCTTAGAAAGAGAGGTAGGGAGATGGGTTTACAAAAGGAAATTGATACTACAGCAAGTTTTAGACAAGGTAGCAGAGCTATTACAAAGGCTTTGGGTGAGGGTTGATCCCGAAAGGGATGAAGGCTTGGGCTGACTACAGCTTCGTTGAAGGCAAATCTGGTTTGAGCAAAGTTTGTGGTTGTATTTGTTTGTTTGATTGAGTGTCCTTATCTCTGATTTCTCTTTCTTCTTTTATAGACACTTTGGCTTGGCCTCCTGTAACAGTAATCTTGCCCGAATGCAACTTCAAGGGCAATGACTTATCAGCTTTTTACTTGTACTGCCACTGTAAAGTGCTTTTGGGCTGATTAGCTGGCTGGTTTACACCACTTGACCTCTAAGTAGGTGAGCAAGTGGTTCAAATGGTCTACACCTAGTCAGAAAATGGCCTCTCCTGCTTTCTGGGCTTTGGCTGGGCTTCGGGCTTTTCTCCTTCTAGACCTCTTTCTTTTGGGCCAACTCCTTCTTGAGCCCAAAGTTCAAGTTTTAACCCAAACACCCGTAATAGGCCTTGTTGGAACAACCCTAATCATTAGCATGCTTTGATAGGTCATGAACAATTTATACAAGATTAACTTACCTGATGTAGCCATGGTGGTTTTTATTCTTCTACTCACTCAAGAGTTGAATATCAGAGTGCACAACGAACAAGACTAACAAAATAATAAGAATATCATTAAACAAACAAGAATGCCGGAACGGCTACAAAATCCTAAGAGATTACATAGTGACTAGCTTAATTCTCAAACTAAATTACAAGCTCTATTTATAGAGCAATAAACCTAAAAAACCCTAATGCGTAAATGCCAAATATATCCTACTGCAAAATCAAATCAAATCTCTAATTAATTTCCTAAATAAACCTAATAAATTCCAACATCAAGACCTATATGTTCCAATGATGAGAGAACCTTAATCATTTAACGTATTCTTTGGGAGCAGGAAACCCTTATTTATAAACTTTGAACCTCACCAACCTCCATCTATCATGGATATGTGGTTACTTACTGCCATAAACTGCAGTGATAAGTTCCCATGAGTGGTGGGCAATGTGGTATCCTAATTTTAACCCATGTTTCCTATATTTTAGGATGTTTATTTTCCACATTTAATAACCAGTCTTGTAAACTTATTTACTTTATTTCAGCCTTTATTCAACTTAGTATAGTCCAATTAGGGTTCTTACATTCTCCCACTTGAACGTAAACCAATTATTGTATTGAAATAATATGTTAATTACAACACTAATTCTTTTGCGATCACTTGAGTTATCACGCTATTAACATTCCCCATCTCACAGAATTGATTTTTAACAATTGAACTCTTGAAAACCACGTGCATACGTTAGCACATGTACTCTAGAATCATAATGGATTTATCATGCTTTATTCAAGCAAACAAATCCAAGTTTTCCCAATGTGTTGTCTTTGGACAAAAAACACTTTCAAGTGTCGAATTTCGACATGTCAATCATTTATAAATCAAATGTGATATTCGAGAAATATTGCAATATTGTCCTGTTCTGATGGAATCAATATATACAATGCACTCATTACCCTCAGTTCATAAACAAGAAAAATAATTTAATCAAAATCACATGCATTCAAATATAAACACAATGTTTGATGCTTAACAGAAAATCTTACTCCTACATTTCATGCCATGCTTGTAACATGTTCTTTGAACACACCCATAGGTAGGGGCTTTGTTAGAAGGTCAGCCATCAGCATACTTGTGTCAATGTGCTCAATCATAATCTCGCATTTCCGTACATGCTCCTTCGATGACAAGTACTTAATGTCCATCAACCTTGTGGCTTATGATTTCTCATTATTCTTTGAAAACAATATTGCAGCCTTATTATCACAATATATCTTCAAAGGTTGTGAAATAGAATCCACAACTCTCATGAAAATGATGAGATTTCACAGCCACAATCCTCTCTTTGTTGCTTCAAACAAGGCTATGAATTATGCATCCATAGTTGAGGTGGCTAATGCCTTTTTGTTTGTCACTACTCTAAGACACTGCTGCACCAGCCAGTAAGAACAAATAACCACTCCTTCATCTTCTATCATCAGTACATACTGCAAAGTCTGAATTTGTGTAACCAACAAGCTCTAAGTTTTCGACTTTTATGTGTATCAGCATGTGAGATTTTGTTCTTTGAAGATATCTGGGCACCTTCTTAGAAGCTGTCCAATGTAAGTCTCCTGGATTAGCTTGATATCTTCCCAAAACACTAATGGCAAAAGCCAAATCAAGCCTAGTGCAAATGATGAACGCATATTTTATCACTTATTGTACTCCAAAAACTACAATTTCTTAGATGCAATTTTGGACTTAAATGAAAGAAATGATAGGTTTTGGTGTTTTTAAGATTAGATTAATGATATGGAAAATTATGCTATTTTTCTATGGGTTTCATGTTAGTCTGGTGGTGTCTAATCATGTTTGGTAAAATGGTGTTTAGACGACACTTATTCCCACTCTCTTCAGCTTTGTTAAGCTGGTTTCCACCATTTGTACACTCTCTTTTGACCAGGCATCCTTTTCCAACTTGGGGAGCGAAGGAAACCACAGCACACAGAATGACACCCCTCTTACACCTGGTGCAAAGCAACGAAAGAAGGAACAAAAGAAGTTTGCTTTTCAGGCTAAAGTCGATGAGCTGGAGGCTCTGAACAACAAGATAACGATGAAGAATGAGATCCTCCAAGAGCAGTATGAAAAGGTCTTTGAGACGCTCCGCGAAACTAGGCGTACTCAAACACGCGAGCTCGTTGCCCCTGTGGATATCAACCATCATCTGGGTGCCCAACAACACGGAGGGTCACCTCTCTTCGACATAGGTATCCCTGATGAGGAGCGAGCTAATCATCAAAACATTGATCAACATGAGACTTCTCTCAACCCAGATGCTTTGATTCGAAGCAGGAGAAGTGGAGGAAGACACCTTGTAGAAGGGTTGGAAGGATCAGAAGCCATTTATCGTGATTGCCGAGGCTTCCTAAAGCAACGTCGAGAGAATCCCCTCAACATATGCTCAAAGATCAATGACCCAAAGTTTTCTGAAAGACTCGGTCCCATCCAACGACCCAGGCCAGCTGCCAATCTAGGGAAGAAATGACATGTCCCAGAGGAACATGAAGGTACAGGGGACTCTGAGGTATTTCGACAAACTTGCCCCAGAAGTCAGTACGGCGAGTCCAAGAAAGAACCACACGCCCTTGCTCAAACTTTCCTACTTCCAAGGGCGATGGAGACTTACGAAATAAAATTCCAGTGGTACATGACTCCACTCAGGACCCCCTTGTCCTACAACTCCTTGAGGAAGTAAATGTTGGAAGTATGCCCACAAAGCCACTCATTTGATGTAATAGCTTTTGGAATACTTAATGTATTAAACTATTATATGTTTAATGAAGGGCAAAGCTTATTGTTAATCACTATTTATTGTATCATGTGTTTAAGCAATAAGGGAATCCAAGGAATGTATTTGATCTAAGAGAGAAGTGATTTAAGTAAGTTAGATTAACGAGACATTTCTCTTATGTTCATTCCTAAAACGTTCCTAGCCATAGGATTGCCAATTGGGCATTGACAATCCGCTAAGGTTAGTATGTGTTATGTCAACTCAAGCGTAAGTATGACTAGTCTCAAGTCATTTAGTGTTGGACACTAAGACAAACACATAGGTGCTTGAAAGAGTAATCGAGTACACTGAACAATGATCAAAAGAGAGTTCGAACATACATGTCATGTAAGAACTCGTAAGTTGCAATATGCAAAGTAGTCCTTTGACCTGAGGCATCATAGATGTCTAATGGTTAGGTCCTTGATCTTTGATCATGTCAAAGGCATTCCATCGAGAGTGTCCACGGCATTGTTGGGGTCAAGCTATCTAGTCATGTAGGCATATGAATGCACAACAAGGGATCTCTAACCTTCCATAGTGGAAGGAGAATACTCTAAGATATGATTTGGGAGTCTTTGGCCAAAGCATACGAATATGACTTAGGAAGTATGTTCCAAATCATATTCAAATGAATCATATAGATAAGTATTACATTGGATAGTAGACATGAAACAAACTATCACTCCAACAATGTGATTAAGAGTATTGTATTAGAGAAGGACCGTATTGCATTGAAATTGTAACTGGATAGGTTCTCCAACCAATTCTATTTAGCTTGGGTAGCCTTGACATGCTACTAGGTGTCACTCATGGTTTGTGGAAGCCCTGAAGATTAGCAAACACTAATCTTCAACTAAGGGAGAATTGAAATGTTGTTTCAATTCACAATCGATCGTTAAGAGTAACAATCGCCCACTGCCTCGCTAATTGGAACCTAATGGATCGTACACCGAGTAAGGATGAAAGTGAAGAAATATAAATGAGATGGATAAGCAATTAAATGGTTTAATTGAGAATGGTCAAGATTAATTAATTAGTTAATTAATTTTACGAAAGGTTCGTATTGGGCTTTTAAGTTGGTTTTGGGTTTCGGGGCCCAAAAGTGTTTTGGCCCACAAAGCCCATTATGTTTAAGTTGTATGACAACTAAAACAAAATGGGCAATTAGCCCAATAACAAAGACAAGGTCGGCCATAAGGGTGAGTGGATGCAAAATTGAATTAATTACAAATTTGCCACTCAAATGTGATGTAGTATAAAGTTAACTTTATAACTATTTTCTCATTGGGGTTTTCTTTGAGGCAAAGAGGTGAAACATTTCCTCTCTTTTCTCTACAAGGAGGTCGACCACATAGGGAAGATTTAGCTAGCAATCTTTTCTTCTCTAAGTCATCCATTTCATCTTCACACC
The DNA here is from genome assembly GCF_916048215.2 of Malus sylvestris. Classification (NCBI taxonomy): domain Eukaryota; kingdom Viridiplantae; phylum Streptophyta; class Magnoliopsida; order Rosales; family Rosaceae; genus Malus; species Malus sylvestris. Next base: position 32,406,160 of record NC_062275.1, read on the forward strand.
TCATCCTTGGTGTGGAGACTTAGAAACACCAAATCTTTGGTGTTTTTGGAGATCCTTTCCTCACATCCTCAAGGAGCAAAGGAGCATCAAAAGGAAGGAAATCACAAGGAAGATCCAAGGAGCTAGGAGGTGACTTGAAGGCCCTCCACTTGGGTGAATCCCTTGTGTAAACAAGGATGAGCTTCAAGGGTAATGAATCTCTAAAACCTTCTTTCTCTTTAATGTTGTTAAAGAGTCTCTTGGTTCACCATTCACTAGGCTTTGAAAGTCATGGGTTTTAGAATTGTTTTGAATGCATGCCTACTTTAATGTGTTAATAGTTTGCATATGTGTTCAAATATTCTCACATGTTCTTAGCTAAGACAAAATTTTTCCTTCAGTAAACAAGTTGAAGGCCGAACGTTAGGCCGATATACTTGACTGGAACCAACCCAGGCCTGGCACTCTCAAAAGGAGGATCCTCGACACCCCCTTCAAGCAAAGACAAAACAAAAGCTTGGTTTACAACTCTATACTGGAAGGGAGGACCCAATTGAACACCTTAACCTCTTTGAGTCCACCATGGCATATCGGATGCACACCGACGAAGAGCGATGTCTTCTCTTCCCTTCCACCCTCTCTGGCGGAGCTCTAAACTGGTATTGCCGTTTTCCACCTGAGACAGTAGACTCATTTGAGGAACTGAGGAAACTGTTTGTCTCTCAACACATCTTCCAGACCGATCGCTTGCATTCTGCAGATGACTTATACACTATTCGCCAGAAGCCAGACAAGTCACTACGAGAGTATGCTGGTCGCTTCAGCCATGAGCATTCTCACTGCGCTGAGACAGATGACAAGACAACCCTCAAGGCCTTCATGGCAGGCCTACATGATTGTTTCTTCAAGTACATGATCAATGCCAACACTTGGAAGACTTACTTTAAGGTGATGGCGCAAGCTTACTACCACGCCTCCGCTGAAGCAAGGACATACCAAGGGAACCCCCATATGGTTAACCTCTATCAAGAAGTGGGAAGTGGAAGTCAAGTTCTACAAAGTGAGGAGATCTTGGCCATTCAGACACCCATTGCATCATCTCTTGCCTCATTTAGCTACTCGCTAAGTCACCAAACGTATCTGTATCTTGGTAAGAGGAAAGATTTTTACTCTCAGCAAGCCCATTACAACAAGAGGGATAAAAGTTCGTATCAAGACAACCAAGGGTGAACGTACCGTCGACTATTATGACTATGGGGCCAAGCCTCACTTTTTCAAAGTGGAAGACTAGGTACTAAAGGAAATGCTATTATAAGAAGGCATACACATTACAAATGTTTTTACTTTCAACCGCTTGAGATCTTTTGTCACACAAGCCATTCAGCAAATATTTAAAGAAAAGGGAATTCAGACAACTTCTTCTGAGTCTTTTGCTTTCCTAGCACTGGAACACTTGTTCTACGCTGACCTATCCTTATACTCCAACTCAGAGCTTCAACATGCATACTTTGACACAAAGTATGTGATACTAAGTGTTACAACCAACATGGTTCTCATATCAAAAGCATGGATCCCTTCATGTATAGCAAAACATTCATAAGCATCACTCATATCAATCAACATAAACATCATACATTCCAACACATTCATACATAAACATAATACATTCCAACACATTCATACATAAACATCATACATTCCAACATATCCATAAATAAGGCAACTGTGCTTCGAAAGGGTTCAACATACTTTGTGTCATTCGACACTAGCTACAATGTGCCTCGACACCTTGCCCTTATTCTCATCAACCAAGTGATGAAATGTGAAGAAGGAACTCATCTCATGCCACCAACCAGGTGATGAAATGTACAACCTGTACTTTTCTTCATGCCACAAACCAGGTGATGAAATGTACAACCCGTACTCTAATATCATTTGGCAACTTGCCACTCATGCCACTAACCAGGTGAAGAAGGAACTCATCTTCATACCACCAACCAGGTGATGAAATGTACAACCCGTACTCTCCTTCATGCCACCAACCAGGTGATGAAATGTACAACCCGTACTGTAATATCATTTGGCAACTTACCACTCATGCCACCAACCAGGTGAAGAAGGAACTCATCTTCGTGCCATCAACCAGGTGATGAAATGTGCAACCCGTACTCTTCTTCATGCAACTAACCAGGTGATGAAATGTACAACCCGTACTCTCCTTCATGCCACCAACCAGGTGATGAAATGTACAACCTGTACTCAAATATCATTTGGCAACTTGCCACTCATGCCATCAACCAGGTGAAGAAAGAACTCACCTTCGTGCCACTAACCAGGTGATGAAATGTACAACCCGTACTCTCCTTCATGCTACCAACCAGGTGATGAAATGTACAACCCGTACTCTAATATCATTTGGCAACTTGCCACTCATGCCATCAACCAGGTGAAGAAGGAACTCATCTTCGTGCCTTCAACCAGGTGATGAAATGTACAACCCGTACTCTCCTTCATGCCTACCAACTAGGTGATGAAATGTATAACCCGTACTGTAATATCATTTGCCAACTTGCCACTCATGCCACCAACCAGGTGAAGAAGGAACTTATCTTCATGCCACCAACCAGGTGATGAAATGTGATGAAGGAACTCACCTTCATACCACCAACCGACTGATGAAAGTAACTCACCATTCATTCCACCTACCAGAAGACGAGTGGTACAACTTGTACATGTGAACTCGTAGCATTCACAACTAATCAAAAACCCTCAAGCTTCACAACTCAACTAGGGGAGCACTTATGCCCAATAGGAGTTATAGTCATCAACAAAGTCTTATTGCAAGCCAACAACAACTTCAGTGCATGGCATATGAAGATCAAGCTATTCAGCCCTCTTGCATCTGCTTTAGACATTTCTCCTCTATAACAATGCAAACACTACTACTCGTAGAAAGTTTCACACACTCTTGATCAAGACAGTGTGAAGCAAAACAAATTTATGGTGCCAACAAGAGCTTCATCAAAGGAGTTTAACCACAATTGTCAAAAGCTTCACACACTCTTGATCAAGATAGTGTGAAGCAAAACCAATTTATGGTGCCAACAATAGCTTCATCAATGGAAGGCAACCACAATTGTCAAAAGGTTCACACACTCTTGATCAAGACAGTGTGAAGCAAAACCAATTTATGGTGCCAACAATAACTTCATCAATAGAGGGTAGCCACAATTGTCAAAAACTTCACACACTCTTGATCAAGACAGTGTGAAGCAAAACCACTTTAAGGTGCCAACAAGAGCTTCATCAATGGAGGGCAACCACAATTCTCAAAAGCTTCACACACTCTTGATCAAGACAGTGTGAAGCAAAACCAATTTATAGTGCCAACAAGAGCTTCATCAAAGGAGTTTAACCATAATTCTCAAAGCTTCACAAACTCTTAATCAAGACAGTGTGAAGCAAAATCAATTTATGGTGCCAACAAAAGCTTCATCAAAGGAGTTCAACCATAATTCTGAAAAGCTTCACACACTACACTCTTGATCAAGACAGTGTGAAGCAAAACCAATTTATGGTGCCAACAAAAGCTTCATCAATGAGGGACAACTATAACTCGTAGAAAGCTTCACACACTCTTGATCAAGACTGTTCGAAGCAAATTCAATTTATATGGTTCATCCAAACCTTCGACTACTTCGAGGTGTGGCTTGCATCACAATCTCTTGCTCAATAGTGTGGAAGCAAAATTTGTATATGTTGTCTCTCCCACATTTTCAAATTTCTAGTTTCCAAAAAAAAAAAAAAAAAAAAAAAAAAAAAAAAAAATTGGGAAATTCAACAAAGCTTCATCAATGAAGGATAACTACAAATTCTAAAAAGCTTCACACTATGTTGATCAAGATAGTGTGAAGCAAAATCAATTCATGGTACCCAACAAAAGCTTCAACTCCAAAGCTTCACCTAAAAAGCTTCAACTCTAAAGCTTCACCTACAAAGCTTCAACTCCAAAGCTTCAACACAAAAGCTTCACCCACAAAAGCTTCACCTACAGAAGCTTCACCCATAAAAGCTTCACCAACAAAAGCTTTACCCACAAAAGCTTCACCCACCACAAAAGTTTCACCATAAAAGCTTCACCAATAAAAGCTTCATCAATGGAGGACAACTTCAAATTCTCAAAAGCTTCACACTATCTTGATCAAGATAGTGTGAAGCAAAATCAATTCATGGTACCCAACAAAAGCTTCAACTCCAAAGCTTCACCTACAAAGCTTTAACTCCAAAGCTTCACCTACAAAGCTTCAACTCCAAAGCTTCAACTACAAAGCTTCACCTACAAAACTTCAACACAAAAGCTTCATCCACAATAGCTTCACCTACAAAAGCTTCATCAACAAAAGCTTTACCAACAAAAGCTTCACCCACAAAAGCTTCACCCACCACAGAAAGCTTCACCTACAAAAGCTTCACCCATAAAAGCTTCACCAACAAAAGCTTCACCCACTACAAAAGCTTCACCCACAAAAGCTTCACCAACAAAAGCTTCATTAAACACAAAAGTTTCACCTACAAAAGCTTCACACTATCTTGATCAAGATAGTGTGAAGCAAAATCAATTCATGATACCCAACAAAGCTTCAACCTCAAAGCTTAACCTACGAAGCTTCAACACCAAAGCTTCACCTACAAAGCTTAAATATATATATATATTTTTTCTCAGAAATTCGAAATTCAAAACTTCAAAAATTCAAAAATTCAAAAATTCAAAAATTCAGAAATTTGAAAATTAAAATATTCGAAAAATCGAAAATTCGAAAAAAAAAATTCGAAAAAAAAAATTAAAAAAAAAAATTACCTAGGCCTCCTCTTCTTTGGGCCTAACAACTTTCATAACAAATATATATGAAGGAGGAGTTTTGGGCTACAACTTAGAAAGAAAATGCCTCAATCGTCAACTCCCTCGACTGGAGACTTGGGGGACTCCTACCATATGCTACTGCACCTTGATACTCGGAAGTCTCATGACCACTCAGTGACTTGGATTTTTTCAAGTCTCCAACCGAGAAGTTTTCCTCACTCGGGAAATTAAGGGAGCACTACCTCAACCTACATGCTTCACTCACAAAGCTTCAACATACAAGCTTCAACAAAAGGAAAAATTCAAAGAATTTAGTGAAGAAGGCCTTGGTGTATTTGTACGTTGAAATGAAACAAAGCTTGTTTATTGATATCTCCGATAAGTTACAAATATGTACATATACATGAATCAAAATAAACAAACAAGAGGGAGCCTTCACAAAGATTGCTCAGGAGAAGTCTCAGCAGTCGGCAGAGCCCCAGAAAGAGGAGGCACCAGAGGGTGATTATTCAGAGCCTCAGTACTAGGCAAAACCCCAGAAGAAGGAGGCACCAAAAGTTGATCATTTGGAGCTTCATTACCCGGTACAGCCCCAGAAGAGGAAGGCAATAAATGCCTTTGGAACAAACCCACAAACCTCTGATGATCAAGTAAAATTTGACCATCAGATTCCTGCAGCTGGTCGAGCTTCCTCTTCATGTTTGTAGTATAGTCATGTGCGAGCCTGTGCAACTGTTTATTCTCATGATTGAGCCCTCTGATCTCCTGTTTGAGACTTATCACTTCAGCCGCCAATGATTCAACTTGGCGGGTTCGAGCAAATAGGCGTTGGGCTATATTAGACATAGAACCTGCATACTGAACACTGAGAGCTAGAGAATCCTTAACAGCCAACTCATCAGACCGTTTGGAAAGTAGTCTGTTATCTTTGGGAGTGAGAAGGTTCCTAGCCACCACCACAGCGATCATATCATTCTTCATCACAGAGTCCCCAACGGTAAGAGGACTAGTAGGGGATAAGAAGGATGGGCACCATATGTTGTCTTGAGAAGGCATGGCTGCATCTTCACCAAAGTTCAAGTCAAAACGATGGTTGGATGGGCTGGACATTCTCAAAAATGATGAAGGAGAAATGAGGTGCAATAAATCTTTGAAGTAAGGGGAAAATTCATACAAGCAATAACTCTCTGAATGTACTTCTTGCACACAATTGGTGCCCTTATAAAAGAAAGGCCAACAAGGTCGTTGGTTCAAAAATCGAAGAGGCACTACTCTCTGGATTCCGAAGAGGCACCACTTTCAACACGCAACATCAGTTTCTCGAGTACCACAGATAACTTTAACAAAGATCTCTGACAAAGTTTAGACACATAAATTTTTGAAGGTCCAGCTACCCTACTATTACCCACAAGGGTAAAGGAACAACACCATTGCTTGATAACTAGAAAGTCCTAATGTGTGTCAACCTTCGTGCTCCGTGGCAAGGCAGACTGGCAAAAATGCCCGATCTTTACTCACATTCGAGAAAACACTCCCAACAAGATTTCTTGCTCAAAAATCGAAGAGGCACCGCCCTCCGAATCTCGAGAGCCAAACACCCAACAGGATTACTTTCTCAAAAATCTAAGAGACACTGCTCTTCGAATCTCAAGAGTCAGACTCCCAACAAGATTGCTTTCTCAAAAATCGAAGAGGCACCGTTCTCTGAATCTCGAGAGCTAGATCCCCGACAGGATTGCTTGTTTGAAAACCGAAGAGGCACCGCTCCTCGAACTTCAAGAGCCAGATTTCCTTGGATAAAGCTTGTATGTAATCTTCACACGTAACATCAGCTTTCTAGATTCCACAGACCACTTTTTCAAAGTGCTCTAACAAAGTTAAAATACGTGAAGCTTGCAACTACCACTACATTACTATGACCAAGAAGGGTAAAAGAATAACACTACTACTTGTTATGGAGACTCCTATATATGTCGACCTCCATCCTCCACAGCCAGGCAGACCTGCAAATAAAAAAAATGCTCAACTTTTCTTCACATCCGAAAGGGCACTCTCAGCAGAGTCTCTCGAAATACTCAGCTTCTTTTCCCCCTGATAATACCTCTGCAAATAAGCCACACCAGAGCAAGAGTATCTCATATCATCAGGGTTAAAAGCAAGAGTATCACATATCATGTTTTTTCCCTGTCTTTTCCTTTGGCCTTGTTCTTACCTACAAGACAAGGAGAAAGAGAGCAATCAGTTCAACACTTGGAATCAAGCTTCCAGTCAGAAATTGACTGCCTAGAACCCCTTGCCTGATTACTTACCTGGCATTGCTCTCGAGTATTCATCTTCAACATCTTATGCTTTCAGAGAAGATACCACATCTGCTTGAGGAACAGATAGGGCAAGTGAGAAGGATACAAGAAAGCATGTGGAGACAAGCGTAACAGAACACGTGCCGATACATCCACTACTTTGTCAGCAACAAAAGTATCCCATATCATCAGGGTTGAACGTACTCTAGATTTGATAGACTTGTTTTTACCCTTAAATTCTTGAGTCGGCCTTATACTTTGAAGGAAATCAGAAAACCCTTCAGCCCAGTTCAAGAATAAGCCTATGGAAAGTTACTTCTTCAAAAGCAAAAATATCTCATATCATCTCTTCTCCATTTGCTTCTCCTTATCCTTGTTGTTGTTTATGACACAAGGAGAAGGAGAACAATCAACCGGAAGCCGAAGTCAAACCTCCGATCCAGGTTGCTTGCTTGGAAGTCTGATTGCTTACCTTGTTAGTTACCTTTTTCGGCAAATCTCCTAGCTCGGCGACTTGCAGGACTCCTACTATAGGGCTTGTATCGCACTTGACCAAGCCTGAAACTACAAGTAAGCTTCAAGTGAAATGGATACATTACATTGTGCATCTTCATCGTTTAAAGATACCACCCCTGGATGAAGGAAAAGTACTTCCAGAGAAGATGCCACATCTACATATGAGACATATAAGGCAAGTGAAAATGACACCAAACTTTGATACTTAGAAGTTTCGTGATTACTTAATGGCTTGGATCTTGCAAGTCCCCAACCGGGAAGCTTCCATCACTCGGGAACTTTGGGGTGCACTATTTGTACCATACTTGACCAATCCCGAAACTACTAAGCACCAGTCAACGTTATACCGTCAAGGACCTAGAAGAGTTTCCTTCCAACCAGGAGGCCAATCACAGCGCGACACGTGACGACATCAGAAGCCAATCATAGCGCAACACATGTCAACATCATAAGCCAATCACAACACGACACGTGTCAATGTTAGAATGAAACTAGAAACTCTATTCTATAAATAGAGATCATTCTCTCACAATATTTTGGAATGTCATTTGTACTAAATCATTCACTAGTACTCACTAAAGAAGAGCTTGAACCTATGTACTTGTGTAAACCCTTCACAATTAATGAGAACTCCTCTACTCCGTGGACGTAGCTAATCTAGGTGAACCATATACATCTTGTGTTTGCTTCCCTGTCCCCATCCATTTACATACTTATCCACGCTAGTGACCGTAGCAATCTAGCGAAGGTCACAAACTAAACACTTTCTGTTGTACTAAAGACCCCTCCGATTTTGTGCATCAACAGAGTACTTGTTAATAATTCGTTGCAGGAAATAAGTAGGATTGGTTATGGTAAGTCGAACACTCTAGTGTTTAACTCGATTGAATTACAACTTGTTTTCTTGGCTACTATTTTTTTACATTGTTATCACACATTCTTGTTTTCATTTTTTTTTTTTTTTACTTTTAGTATCAACTCTCAAAACCATCATTATTTATCAATCTTTGTTAAATTTTACTACGTTGCAATTGGATTTAAGTTAGTTGTTTAGAATTAGATTAATTTATGTGGGATGATATTAAGTGCTTGCTTTCTATACTATCGAACAATTCGTGCACTGGTAAGGCTCCCTACCAATGAAGCATAGGGTTTCTCGATTATGCTTTGTTTTCATTGAATCCAGATGTTGTTGCCTTCTCATATTGTCTAGATGGTACATGCAAACCATGTTTTCTTCACCTTCTTTGATAAAACCATGGTTGTTGCAGATAAATTTCCTAATCCAAGGCTTCATTAAGGAAAGCAGTCTTGACATCCATCTGGTGTAATTCAATCTCACGAAAGTACACTAAATAATCATCAAATATAACAAACCTTTTGATTTTTGATGTCATGACTCTTCTTTCACTCATCATTGTTGGTGTTGCAAGATTGTCAACAACATGAGATGATGTTTGATTTGTTACTGACTCCATCATTGATTCATTTAAGTCTCCAATCTGAAATTCAATTAAGAGCTGTAGACTTTCGGTAGCATCATGACTTTGGTCTAAATGTTCCATCACTTGCTGGTGGCTTAAATTCTCTCCATCTTCAATAAACTTTACCCTGTTTGTCTCGAAATAAGGTTTAGAGCATAAAACTTATACCATTTTTACTTGTTAGGAAAGCCTATAAAGTGACAAGTAAATGATTCAAGCTTAGCTTTCTACTTTTCATTAGGTTAAACATTCTAGCTTCTACTTGGCATCGCCACACATGTAAATGATTCAAGGTTAGCTTTCTACTTGTCCAAAGTCCAAATGTAATCTTGTAAATTGATTTACTAGGGACACGATTTAAAATGTAGTTAGCCATTTTCAAAGTTTCACCCCACAAAAAATGAGGAAGCTTTGGACATGCCATCATGCTTCTCACCATATCTTTCAGTGTCCTATTCCACCTCTCAGTCACTCTATTTTGTTGTGGAGTTCCTAAAGTGGTATACTGTGCTTGACCATCGATATAAGCCTTTGGGGGCCGAGGCCCTATTGCAAGTCGGCAATCGGGCAGCACGCATTGCTTCTAGCCCGAATTCTAACTTAGAGGCGTTCAGTCATAATCCAGCGCAGGGTAGCTTCACGCCACTAGCTTTTCAACCAAGCACGATGACCAATTGTGTAAATCAACGGTTCCTCTCGTACTAGGTTGAATGACTAATGCAACACTGTCATCAGTATGGTAAAACTAACCTATCTCACGACGGTCTAAACCCAGCTCACATTCCCTATTGGTGGGTGAACAATCTAACACTTGGTGAATTCTGATTCACAATGATAGGAAAAGCCGATAGCGAAGGATAAAAAAGCAACGTCGCTATGAACGCTTGGTTGCCACAAGCCAGTTACCTATGTGGTAACTTTTCTAACACCTATAGCTTCAAATTCTGAAGGTTTACAGGATCGATAGGCCACGCTTTCATGATTCGTATTCGTACTAGAAATCAGAATCAAATGATCTTTTACCTTTTTAATCCATTCATGCGCATCACTAATTAGATGATAAGGCATTTGGCTACCTTAAGAAAGTCATAGTTACTCCCACCATTTACTCGCATTTGGTTGAATTTCTTCACTTTGACATTTAGAGCACTGGGTAGAAATCACATTGCGTTAGCATCCAAAGGGACTATTGCAATGCTTTGTTTTAATTAAACAGTCGGATTCCCTTTGTTCATACCAGTTCTGAGCTGAATGTTCACTGCCTGGGGAAAGTCCTTGAAGGAACCATTCCTAGTCTTTCCTCCGGCTGGAATGCGGAGACCCACTATCGCCGTGTGAGTAGCTCGAGTAGTCTGCCGACAGCTGAAAAATTCTAGGCTAGGACCTTCGTGCCCATTCCTTAGAGCCAATCTTTTTCCCGAAGTTACAGATCCATTTTGCCAACTTCCCTTGCCTACATTATTCAATCGACCAGAGACTGTTCATCTTGGATACTTGATCCGGATTTCCAAGGGCCACCAGAGGTGCACCGAACACCACACGATGTGCGGTGCTCTTCCAACCGTTGGACCCTACCTCCAGCTAAGCTGTTTCCAAGGTGGGCAAGTTGTTAAATAGAAAAGATAACAACCGCCACGTCCCAATTTAGAAATTTTAACTCGATTCTCTTTCAAAGTTCGCGCGAGGCGCTATTAGACGGGCTTCCCCGGTCTCTTAGGATCGACTAACCCATGTGCAAGTGCCATTCACATGGAACCTTTCCCTTCTTCGTCCTTCAAAGTTCTCATTTGAATATTTGCTACTATCATCAAGATTTACACCCACAACAACTCCGCTCGGGCTCGCGCCCTAGGTTTTGCAGCAACCGCCACTCCCTCCTACTCATTGGGGCCTGGCACTTGCCTCGACGGTCGGGTATAGGTCACGCTCTTCAGCGCCATCATTTTTGGGGCAAGTTGAATCAGCAGGTGAGTTGTTACACACTCCTTAGCGGATTTCAACTTCCATGACTACTGTTTGTGGGTTCTAGGTTAGCGCGCAGTTGGGCACCGTAACCCGGATTTTGGTTCATCCGGCATTGCCAGTTTTACTTACCAACACCTTTTAAAGCTCTCGATTCTATGGTGTAACTCAACAAAGCAACCACACCATCCTACCTATTTAAAGTTTGAGAATAGGTCGAGGGCATTGCGCCCCCAATGCTTCTAATCCTTGGCTTTACTCGATATAACTTGTTCATGAGCTCTAGCTATCTTGAAGGAAACTTTGGAAGGAACCAACTAGTAGACGGTTCGATTAGTCTTTCGCCCATATACCCAAGTCAGACAAACGATTTGCACGTCAGTATCGTTGCAAGCCTCCACCAGAGTTCCCTTTAGTTTCGCTCCGCTCAGGCATAGTTCACCATATTTCGGGTCCCAACAGGCATACTTACACTCGAACCCTTCTCAGAAGATTAAGGTCGATCGGTGGTGCAACCCTCAAATGGATCCTGACAGTTAGCTTCCTTGTACCTTACGGGTTTAATCACCCATTAACTCACACACATATCAGACTCCTTAGTCTGTGTTTCAAGACAGGTTGAATGGGGAACTCGCTGGCAGGCGCCAAAAGCCTACAGTTGCCGAAGCACCCCGAGAAGGCCCACGCTGCCCACCACGATCGCGATGATGGTGTCTCTACGGTCCACACCCCGAGCTGATCAGAGGATCGGCTTGTGACCGTTCCACATTCGACCGGAGCGCATCGCCAGCCACCATCTGCTTCCTTCCTGACAATTTCAAGCACTCTTTGACTATCTTTTCAAAGTTGTTTTCATCTTTCCCTCATGGTACTTGTTTACTATCGATCTCTCAACAGTATTTAGCCTTGGACATAATTTACTGCCCGATTGGGGCTGCATTCCCAAACAACCCGACTTACCGACATCACTTCATCGTGCGACAAGGTACAAGCACAATGGGGCTTTCACCCTTTCTGACGCCACCTTTTAATGGACTTGGGCTCGGTCCATCGCTAAGGATGCTTCTCCAGACTATAATTTGAGCTGGGCTATTCCCGGTTCACTCGTCGTTACTAAGGGAATCCTTGCAAGTTTCTTTTCCTCCACTTATTGACATGCTTAAATCCAGTGGGCAACCTCGCTTAACCTGGGGTAGCGTTGAAAGCTCTGTCAAAGTAGAGCAACGAGTGTCATGAGCCGCTCAAAGCGAGGTGAAAGTGCACAACAGGCAATCGAGGATTGACAACAACCGATTGTTGTGGTGTTCGTCGTCGAGGACCTGTATTTGTGCCAACCGTGCGGCGTGACTCAATGAAGGCCATTATCCAACCCCTAATGCTCCCAAGGGAGGTGCGGGGGGAGGGGCAACGGCGTGTGACATCCAAGTAGGCATGCCCTTTGCCTAATGGCTTCGGGTGCAACTTGCATTAAAAAACTCGATGGTTCACGGGATTTTGCAATTCACACCAAGTATCGCATTTCACTATGTTTTTCATCGATGTGAGAGCCAAGATATCCGTTGTCTAGAGTCGTTTTGACATATTGAAGATGACAACGTACCTACGCGCGCACCGTTTCCTGGGCGGCTGAAGCGTGCTATTTCGTTCAAGTTCCTTGGCTAGCTCGAGACCAAGATAGCTAGTTTCGAGCCATTTTCAGCCAAACCAAGGCAATTTACCCATTGAGAAAGGTACCATTCTCTTCATCTCATCGAGAAGTATGATTTGTTTTTTGAATCACTCGATTTTGTTGAGTATTAAAGAAGTTATGAACGTTTAAAGTTTGCCCAGTTTGTGGCGAGTTTTCCAGTTTTCCTGCAGACCGGTCACCTTTCAAGCCATTTTCCGGCCATCTCCGACAACCATTGGGCTTCCAAATAGGTATAATCTTGTGTAGATAAGGTGGGAACAACCCATGTCAGCTCTTGCCGTTCTTCTAGAACGGTCTTTTCTCCCCCTAACGTCGGGAAGACTGTCTCATCAAAATGACAATCAACAAAATGAGATGTAAACATATCACCAGTTAAAGGTTCCAAATATCTGATGACAGATGGTGAATCAAAACCCATATAAATTCCCAGTCTGCGCTGAGGTCCCATTTTAGTTCGTTGTGCCGGTGCAATAGGCACATAAACAGCACAACCAAAAACTCGTAAATGTGAAATATTTGGCTAATGTCCAAACATGAGTTGTATTGATGAGTATTAGTGGTTGGCTATGGGTCTCAGTCGAACCAATGATACTGCATGTAAGATGGCATGTCCCCATACATAGACTGGCAATTTCATTTTCATGAGCAGAGTGCGAGCTATTAATTGAAGGCGCTTGATAAATGCCTCTGCTAAACCATTTTGGGTATGGACATGAGGAACAGGATGTTCAACATCAATGCCCAGTGCCATGTAGTAATCATCAAAGGTTTGAGACATAAATTCACCAACGTTATCAAGTCGAATGGACTTAATGGGATGATCTGGGAACTGTGCTCGCAACTTAATTATCTGAGCAAGAAGTCTTGCAAAAGCTACATTTCGAGTAGACAATAGGCAAACATGTGACCATCGGGTAGATGCATCAACCAAAACCATAAAATATCGAAATGGTCCACAAGGTGGTTGAATAGGTCCACAAATATCCCCTTGAATTCTTTGCAAAAAAGATGGGGATTCATCATCAACCTTTAGTTGTGATGCTCTAATTACCAACTTCCCTTGGGAATAAGCTTTGCAAGGGTTATCATTTGAGACATCAATGTGTCTGCTCAATAATGGATGTCCATTAGAGTTGGTAATGATTCTACGCATCATGGTAGATCCTGAATGACCTAGATGATCATGCCAAAGCATGTAAACCTTTGAATCAATGAACTTCTGGTTCATGACAGTATATGCCTCAACTGTCTTTATGTATGTATAATACAATCCACTCGATAAACCATGCAACTTCTCCAATATACGCTTCTGGGTATCATTGGAGGTAATGCATAAATATTCCACATTTTCTACACTTTTCGTTTCAATGTGGTATCCATTTAGACGTATGTCTTTAAAACTCAACAAATTTCGAATAGATCGAGTAGCATATAATGCATTCTTTATGGACAATATTGTTCCATTTGGTAACATAATCTGGGCTTTTCCTGAGCCTTCAATTACATCTGATTGCCCTGATATTGTTGTTACCTTTACTTTTGCAAGTACAAAATTCGAGAAATACTTTCGATCTCGAAGTATTGAATGCGTGGTTGCGCTGTCTGCAAGACAAAAGTCTCCGCCATTGCTCTTGTTTTGAGAATAACCATAATTTTTATCCATGTTCTCTGAGTAAAGAAAAAACAGTTTATTCATATTGGAATACTACTTTTATTGAATTGAAAATGCGAGCATTAAACCACAAGTAAAAAATAAAAAATAAAAAAATAAATAAGAGTACATTAAACATAAATAATTCAATCAGACCCATAAACTTCATTCCCTCTTTCATTAATAAAGTTTGTAGCATCCAGGTGGGTTGTGTTTAACTGTCCTGATAAATTGGTCACTGGATCAGGTGTTTCCATTGGTTGAGCTTGGTCGAAGAAATTGATCTCAACACCCTTCTCCTTGAAGGAGGCTTGATACATATCCACCAGATGCTTTGGGGTGCGACAAGTACGCGCCCAATGTCCGTTGCCACCACACCTATGGCAAACTCATTCAGGATTTCTATGAGTGTTCATATGAGCTTTTCCTTTCTGGCGATTTGCATTTTTAAAGCTCGGGCCTGGATTATGCCTTGGAACCTGGTTGTGAAATTGGACACCATGGTTCTTACCTTTCCCATTCCATCGGTCTTGCTTGTGGCCACGTCCTCGTTTGTAATTATTACCACGGGAGGATATGGTATTCCATTCAGGGGAAGCAACATTCACTTCTGGGAACGGTGCTAATCCAGTAGGTCGGGAATTATGGTTTTTCATTAGGAGCTCATTGTTCTGTTCAGTTACCAGGAGCACAGATATCAACTGGTTGTATTCAGTGAAGCCTCACGCTCTATACTGCTGCTGCAGGAGCACGTTAGAAGCATGAAATATGCTGAAAGTCTTTTCCAGTAACATTTCCTCAGTAATAGTATCCCCACAGAGCTTCATCTGAGAGGTAATTCTAAACAACGCAGAATTGTACTCAGCCACTGACTTGAAATCCTGGATCCTTAGGTGAGTTTATTCATAGCGATCTCTTGAAAGAATCACCGTTGTCTGGTGATTGTATCTGTCTCTCAAGGCCTTCCAAAGGGATAACGAATCTTTAACCATTAAGTACTCTCACTCTTTAGTGCCTCATCAAGATGGCAACGAATAAAAATCATGGCCTTCGCCAGATCTTGAGAGGATGAGCTGCTCTCTTCCCTGATGGTATCTCCAAGATTCGCTGCTTCCGGATGGATCTTGATATCCAGTACCCAGGTAAGGTAATTTTTCCCAGTAATGTCTAGGGCAGCAAAATTAAGTTTTGCCAAGTTTGCCAATTTCTTTTCTGAAAGAAAAATGAGGTGTGTAAGAACTTGCAATAATATGTGTTCTGGAGGAATATATTGTTAGAACTTCTGGTTCTAACAAATTTTGATCTTCAGGCCAAAATGATTAGTACTCGAAACTTCAGGCTCGAGATTTTCATGATTAATGAGAAGGGCGATTATACCACACCATTTTCATCGAAACAAGGATGGACGATTTTTCACACCACTTTAAACAGCAGGAAAATTTAAATATTCACAGCAGGGTGGACGATTATACCGCACCACTTAAAAATTGCGATAAAATTTAAATATACAATGTAAGGTGGACGAATATACCACACCAGGGTGGACGATTATATTGCACCACCTAAAATTGCGATAAAATTTAAATATACAGAGCAGGGTGGACAATTATACCGGACCACCTAAAATTGCAATAAAATTTAAATATGCAGAGAAGAGTGGGTGATTATTCCACACCACCTAAAATTACAATAAAATTAAATATCAGGTAAATTTAAATATGCAGGATAGGGTGGGCGATTATACCGCTCTATATAAAATTTGTACTAAAATTAGATCTGCAGTCCAAGATAGGCGATGATATCGCACCGTCTTGGATTGCATAAATAAACACTGAGTTAATAGTTAAGAGTTACACCAAACAAGAAATCAAAGATATAAGTAACTATTAGATTAAGAACTAGAAGTAAACATGGTGCAAGCAGTTCTTCGCGTGGGTATATCTAGCAATTGAGGCAGAGGAAGAAGAATAACAGTAAAAACCTTAGAGGAAACTTTTTTTTTTTCTTTCGATGAAGGGAAAATGGGAAAAGATTAGAGAATCGTGATGATAACGTGTTATAAATAGGCAAAAGTTAGAGAAATAACCTTTGCTAAGAGCAAGGACGAAGTGGTGCAAAATATCACACTGTTTAAATTTTACTACCACCACAAAAGTATTGCAGGTATTAGAAAATTAGGGATACTGAGAGTATTATATTTTTTTCTTTTCTCTTCTTGATATTCACCAACTTTGAAATCGAAGTGCTCTATTTATAGAGCCACTTCAATGGAAACTTACAAAAGGATTATTATTTAGCATATGAGTATTTACTATACACATGTGGGCAAACTTACCCACTATTTACAACAAGAGGGATTGACTTGGAGTCTCGGACCCGACAGATCAAACGCCACAATATGTCTTGATGGAAAAGTTAGGTCCAAGTGTGGGGTAATTCTCCATGAAATATTGAACATATTCTAACAGATGCAATGGCTTATACTTTAGGGGGTGGTCCTTGTCTACAAGCTCATTGGGTACGCATGTTTCCCCTTCTTTGTATGAAAATAGAGCTAACGAGTGTCTTACACCATTCTCCCTTAAGGTGACTCGATGTTTACAAGCTTGAATTCTGTCGTTGCTCCAAACCTAGGTCAACCAAAACCACAAACACGCCTGTTAAGATTTAGCACATGTTGGAATACAAATTATACAATGATATCAATCGCAAGTGTTTTTTTTTTTTTTTTAACGAATATCAATTTGTAAGTTGAGCATGAGTCTCTTAATATTTTTTTCCTGCCAAAGTGGGGAGTTGAGACTGGGTTCCAATAGACCAAATAATCATAGGCTTCGTTATTCAATTCTAAAACTTTAATTTATTACCGTTATTTAGTACTACGGTCTAGCGGTATTCCTCTTCACTTGTAAGTGAAAAGTTTTAGGTTCAATTCTCGTCAAAGGCAAATTTGAACCACATTATTGCTAGCACATTGTGAGGCTAAGTATATCCTCTTTCCCTTAATATCGTTTGTTCAAAAAAAAAAAAATTTAATTTATTACCAAACTCGTGACATGTATATCACATAATTTTGTGCCATACCTTAAATCCATCACCAGCTATAAAGATTAAGGATGAAGGCGCAGGATCAAAAGAAATCCACTCATCGTTCTTTGACTTTATTTCCAGACCTTTGACATGATTTTGACAGAGTACGGTGCTAAAGCCCTTGTCTGTATGGCCGGGCATTCCCACATCAATTCCACTTTTCTCAGGTTCATTGTATTTATTAAATTTGCAGGAGTAAATAACTGATCGAATGTGATCATCATGGTACTTCTCTACGCCATAGTTTTCAAACACCATTCTTGTCACAGCATGATCTACCTTTTCCATCATTTTTGCATACAAATCAGCACCCTGACTGCCCAACAAAGAACAAATTATAACAGTGTAAATGTGTAAAAATTAAAAAGAAAAAAATAACATTTTGACGATCTTCTTGGGATCTTTATGATGGATTTCGGTTGAGATTTTATACCAGAATTGATCGTTTCCATTGGGCCAAAAGTGATGCGTAAACTTTTTAGTTTCTTCAGGGTTTGTAGGATAACCAATCGCCAAGCTTTCATTAGCCGCGTTCAAAGATATGTAGCCCATGGGGAAAGGCCTTTCATAAGTAATTTGCAGCTTGGTTTCGGTTGGGAAATCAAACAACTCATCCAACGTACCAAAGAAGGGACTGTGAATCTCAGACGGAATTAGGTCGGGTAGTTTTGCCACGAAACAACCAAGCTCTTCAAGTGCATGACAAATGTCTTTGCGTAATGAGAGCCAAGAACTGGTCCCTGGCTTGAAGCAGTCTTTATCGGAGAAATCTACCACTGTAAGTTTGGCCATTGTTTGAAGAGGTTTTGAGGGGTCTATGGTTAAGCTCCAGAGATGTATATACCTAGCCAACAAAAATGATACTTATAGAACAGCAGGTTATGTACTCTCCTTCACTGTCATATTTCTTTAATGTCTATCTGATGTGGGCGGGTTGTTCTTTATATTTATCATAATAATCTCCTCTCCAACTTGTTAAAAAGAAATGGATTCATGACAAGCAGTGAAAGTGACCTTTGTCCTCTATTATTTATTATTACTATTTTTTTGCATTAATCATTCGATTTCTTTTATAGGTAAATGTGGTAATGAAAGAACAGGTGAAGCAGATAAGAAACAATTAAATATAGGGTTAAACTCTGTTTACTACTCTCATGTTTCATGGTTTTCAACATTTAATACGTCAAGTTTTTTTCATCCCAGAGTTATACCTAAAGTGTAAATTTTGGGACAGTCTCATACATCTGTTAGTCAAACTCTTAATTCTCCCGTTAAGTGATGATGTGGCACCAGGTGGACAATGACTGGGCACCATGTGTCATTAAAAAATATTAAAATAATTAATTAAATAAAAGTTAAAAATAAAAAAAATAAAACCATCCCTCCCCCCAACCCAGAAGAAGAATAAGAAGAAGAAGAGAGAAAAAAAAAAAACCGAATCTACAACCCAAAGGAAGAAGGAGGAAGAAGGAAAAGAAGAAGAAAAAAATAAGAAGAAAAACCTAATCTGCAACCCAGAAGGAGAAGAAGGAGGAAGAAGGAGAAAAAGAAGAAGAAGGAAAAAAAAAAAAAAAAAACCAAACTGCAACCCAGAAGAAGAAGGGGAAGGAGAAGAAGGAGGAAGAAGGAGAAGAAAAAAAAATTGAATCTGCAACCCAGAAGGAGAAGAAGGAGGAAGAATGAGAAGAAGAAGAAAAAAAAAAAAACCGAATATGCAACCCAAAAGAAGGAGGAAGAACGAGAAGAAGAAAAATCGAATCTGCAACCCAGAAGAAGAAGGAGACGGAGAAGAAGAAGAAGAAAAAAAAAACCGAATCTGCAACCCAGAAGAAGAACCTTCTGGGTACGCGTTCGCAGGGCCGGGGAGGGGGGGGGACGACCTAGGTTTGGATTGCTATTTTTTTTTCTTCTTCCTTCTCCTCCTCCTCATCCTCCTTCTTCTTCTTCTTCTTCTTCTGGGTTGCAGATTTGATTTTTTTTTTTCTTTTTTTTCTTCTTCCTCCTTTTTCTTAATCTGGGTTGCAGATTCGGTTTTTTTTTTCTTCTTCTTCTTCTTCTTCTTCTTCTGGGTTGCATTTTTTTTTTTTTTTTTCCTTCTTCTTCTTTTTTTCTTTTCCTTCTTCTTCTTCTTCTTCTTCTTCTAGGTTGCAGATTTGTGACTCTATGATGAAAAAAACTTGATGTACTAAATGTTGAAAACCATGAAACATGAAAGTAGTAAACAAAGTTTAACCCTTAAATATAATAATTTCTCGTAACTTAGAGACTTAGTGGACAAAGCTTGGCTGCTGAAAAAATCAGCAGTAGCTCCTGCTGTTAGCAAATTACAGGTGGACACGTGTCCAAGTAATTGATTTTATAATTACGACTTGGACACATGCCCACCCGTGATTCGCTAGCAGCAGGAGCTGCTGCTGATTTTTTAGCAACCAAGCTTCGTTCGACTTAGTATCTACGTCCCAATTTTTGTGCTTTCCTTTATATTATAAACAGGAGGTAGAGTTGAATTGTTGTAATTTAGTGATATACGTCTCTACCAGTCACATTTGTTGTGGGATAGAGATTACATCATTACAAATTGTTTAGTGAAACCTGACAAAATAGGCATGTTTTGGGTTTACGTAGGATCGTAAGAGAGACTCTTTTATGTTACTGTTGACCTTTAAAATTACCAAACTTATGTGGAAAAAATTAGGGTCTAATTGTTATATTAAATCACATAGAAAATTAAGAAATAATTCATGCAATTATATATCAAATTAATGCATGCACATGAGTATCTAATGTTAAATGAACATGAGATAGTGGATTAGAAAAACCTGAAAATATGGTCGATGCAAGTGTTGGATACTTTGTTTTTAAAATAAGTTTACGACCCACTACAATGTTCATGGTTGATCATCGCTTGTCTCCCAAGATACAACGACCATGTCCTTATAATAATAGCACTACAAATCACAAGACTCCAATGAACTACGATTGTATTGAAAACTTTCTCACATAGACTCAATGTAGGCTCTCTAATTTTTAGTGCACATGTATGATAAAAAGTTGTTAAGTAATTATAGGGGGCTTTCCTATTTGTAGAATTTGATATACCTGTATTGAAAGCATGTGACCATTCATGAAGAGTCAAAAATTGCAATTCTTTATTTGAATAAACACATCTTTCCACCAAAAGGTATCACTTCTAATTTCCATTCAATTAATAAATTCAATATAATAATAATAATAATAATAATAATTAATTTCCAAGAACTTACGTGGCGCATAGACCAGTAACTAAGAGCTAACTATGTCCTTTTTGTGATTGATGAAGGCATGTCAACTCGCCATCAAGGTCAATCGGGTGAGTAAGATGAATATAGTGGTGGACCGAGCGACTATGGTCGAGGAAGAAATACTGTCGGCCTAGGGTTCTTAGAACCTGAACACAAGGTTGCAAATCTCGCTGCAATTTAGGATCTTCTGCACCTGGTTCGGTGCTTCAATTGTATTTATGAGAATATAAGTGCGTCGAATCAGTATCAGGTTGTAAGGCCAAAAATACTCAAAGGAAATTAGCGTCCTTATGGTGAAAGTTGTTCGGCCAGATGAATACCAAACTCTAAATTTACTTGGGAGTAATCAATCATAGAACGCCTTACTCCGCTAGGAGATTGATGAAGTGACTTCTTTCAGGAAGAGAATAAGAAACTTTTGCTCGACTAAGACTTGTATAGGAAACCAACAAGGATAGGAAAGTGTTGTTTAACCAAAATGATTACATGCCAACTGGGAAGAGGTTAGTGAGCAGTTACTATTTTTCTTAGGGTGTGAAAGGGGTTCGCGTAGAGCGTTAGTTTGAGTGTTGAGTTGAAGATCCCTTTCTCGTTGCGAAACCTCTTTTATTTATAGGTGTTGGGGCCCAAAAATGACACTTAGAAGCCCAATCATGTCTCAAGGCCAAATAGTTGTGGAAGCGCCACAAGCCAAGCTTAAATCCGAACATAAAGTACAAAATGGAGAATATGCCAATTTACGATCATGTCACGTCAATAAAATAATAGTTTATTAGACGCCAAGCCCATGCAAATCATGCATATCCACCATGCCAAGCCATATTATGATATTAATACATTAATATTATAATACGAGTCACGCCAAATATGCGACACACTTAAATGACCTCAGCCACGTAACAGGCTTGAGAGATAATAGCTTTATCTTTCCCATTTCCCTTACAAACCAACTAGAAAACTTCGGAACCAACCAAAACCCAAAACTGAGCTAACCAAATCAGAACAAATCACATGTTTACCTAGAGCCGCACGCCTCTTGTTTGTGCAGAAAATAATTTTTCTTTTCCAAGTTCACATAGGAAAAAAAATGAGAGAAAGCAAGAAGGAGCGTCAACAAAGATATGTCGTGTTGTGGGAATTGATCCAAGAAAGGCACTGTGGGACTTGGTCTCAGAAAGGAGAAATTTTGGGTAGTGTGCTCAAACAGCCTTCACATGGCTCGTAGTTATAGCCAAGGAATTATGAAGGGAAGACTTAACTAATTTGGAAACGGAGAAAAGACCAAGAGATTCCTCAACTGGAGCTTAGAAGGCTTCTTGCTACTATAAATACAAGCCATTAGTACGCTGTAAAAAAGGAAAGACACAACCGCGTGGGGGGAAGAAGAATGACAAGTGCAAGAATGCACCATATAGAGCAAGAACATAAAGGAGATTACCACAAACTTAGACTTGGCAGAGCAAGAATGCGAGAAGGATATCACCAGCATCGCGGCCTACCAGCAGTAGCTTATCTCCAGCAATAATATGAGGGCGAAAATTCAGCAGTTCCAACCCAGAGATTTGGTCATCAGAAAAGTCTTCACCATCGCCTCACGGGAAGGCTTCAAAAAGATGGATTCGATCTGAGAAGAGCTGTACAAGATTAGCTAAGTAGGTGGAAAGGGCAGCTACACCCTCCCACTATGAACAACAAAAAGATCGAGAAACAGTGGAATGCCTACAACCTGCGGAATGACTATGTATGAGTTCCCATCTTTCATTAAACCCCGTTCAAGCCAAATAAGTTTGAAGACTTAAGCAGCTCAACAAACAAGACCTCGCAGACAATGATTATCCCAGTTTCTACATTCCGCAAAGTTGATAGATATCTTTATTTTCAATGAAGATTTAAGAAGTCATTCTTAAAATTGGCCATGATAGTCTCTTTCAAGTCCTAGCTACTGAAAGAGAAGCTAAGTGCAGAACCTCTGCCCATGAAGATTCACATAATTGCACGTTTTTGCTATGACTAGTTAGCAATCTTCGTGTCCATATAAAACTCTATCCGCGGCCAACATGCTACGCAGTCTACAAGTGCAAAACAGACCTTTGGGTTACTACACATTGCCGAGTGTAAAATAGCCCATTGGATACCTACACACTGATTCCAAAAATGTTGTAAGGCTGCACAACCCACGAAATTGGTTACGTAAAGTGCAATGTATTCCTTGAATCATTACCCACGAAATTCCATACGACTGCACATTTATGACGTGATTGGTTAGCGAATTTTGTCCCATAAATCTTTAGTATGTTGTGATGTAGGCCATGCAGCTCAAGGGATTGAAGAATCAAAGCTTCAAAAGGCTAAGGCTTATGACCAGACTACGTAGACCGGTATGCTTCTATAAGTAAGACGTTCGGTTGTCGACCATGTGTCTAACAACTTTGTAAGATCTCTAAGCTGAAACTCATGACCATAGTGGTTATGCAAACATGTCTGCTTATTTAAAAGTAGCGCGTCCGGCTGCCAACACTATGGCTTAAAGTTTTACAAATTGTCAAGTCGAAGCTCACGATTGTAGTAGCTATGTGAACTTGCTTGCTTATTACAAGCAACATCTCCGACTGCAAGCTCTACAGTTAAAAGTTTCACAAGTCATCTTGGACAAGAAAAAGCCTCATAGATAGCCACCAGTCCTATGGTATAAGTTTTGCAAATACAAGGTAAAGCTATGAAGACGAAGTAAAGTGAAGAATGTAGTCTATTAAATTTCTAGCAACTTAATAAACTAGTTCAAAGGCCAACATAGTCCAAACAAAGCTAACCAAAAGGAAAAGAAAAAAAATTCTAAAAAGTCTAATCAAGAAGACTACTTATCAGCAGCATGAACGATCACCGATTCCTTAGCTAGCACGCCTTCAGCAATCGCATCTCTCTCAATAGCAATAGCAACACCTTCCATCACTTTATCTTCAACTGCCTCGGCCTGAGCAGCCTGACTTTCAATTGTTCCACCAATCGCATCTCTCTCATAATCCAATGACCTACCTTGATGATGGTCAACATAGCCCAACTTGTAGAAATCAGCCTGACCTAGAGCAAGTGCAACTTCGTGACTGACCTTCTCACTCTTCAGTTGCTCATTTTTTTCAACAAGGCTAGTGTGTACACTTTATGTAGCTCATTCTTTATGTTCTCACTAGCAGACAACGCACCTTATAGCTCCACTTCTTTAGACTCAAGCTTACTAGCAACCTTCTAGAGACGAATCACTTCATTTTACACAGAGATAAGTTTTGTATCCTTGGCATAACAAGCAGATTGAAGATTTGAGTTAACACATTCGAGGTTCTATATCTTAAGCAAATTGAGGTAAGCATTCTTCTCTACAACTTCTAGCATCCCTTGAGCAGTAACAAGCCTAACCTTTAAGTCGTTAACTTCTTAGCAAACGGCTTACAGTTGCACAGAAGTAGGGGCAAAGACATTGAACCCCTTCAAATAGATAACCTCGTACACTAACTTTTCAATCTTTTCGGCAACACAACGAATTTGAGCTGCCATCACCACCTCGATCTCCTTAGCAGCTCAAACAGTAGCATCCTAGTAAAGACGTATGGACTCAGTAGCTAGGATCAAAATCTTCTGCATAGTAGCTAGAAAAACCCTTCTCTAGCTAGTAGGACGCTTCGCAAAGAAATCTAAGCAATCTTCTTTCCCAACACTATCAACAAACATGACGTAAGCATCAAGGTCCTCAAGCAGGTCAACCTTCAGTGGCGCATAAATCTTCAAGAACTCTCCCGAAGCAAACTCATAAGATTCTCACAACTACCCATATGAGCCGTTTTCGCCTTCTCTGCAAGCGAATCAGACGCAATAATAGAAGGAGAAGCAAGCATGGGCACCACCTTAGTAGTAAAATCCACCTTACCTCTCTTCATAGCCGCAAGCCTCTTGGAAGCCAAACCAAACATAGCTCCAGACGAACGTCTTGACACAAACCTAGACACATGGGGCACCATAGAACTTCTACATTCGACGATCCTCTCAGTAATGATTATGGCCACCTTTGGAGCAGTAGGCTTCGTAAACTCAAACTCAGCAGTCTCCATATTTCTCTTGGGAGAAGTCAAATCAATAAGTAGCTTTTCAGCATAAGACAAGCCCCCACAAGTAGCAGAGGAAGTCTTTGGCTTTTTCATAACCGACGGCTCTCGAACAAGTGAAGAAAATCTCTTTTTTCCACCTTTACTGACAGTAGACTCCATAACCGCGATCAGACAAGCGAGCGCTTCTTCCTTGATCCGCTTAATCTCTACCTTTAGAAATAGTCCACTATTCTCCCGATGAATAGGACTAAGTAGCCAGCGCCACCTACAATACTCAGCAGAAATGCCCAGGGCTACATGCACTTTCTTCATATCAGGTGTGGTCCTTAGAGTTGAGCCAAATTCTAAATCTACACAAAGTAAAGTGGACGATTAATAAATTTGAAGTAAAAAATAGCTCAACAAGAATTCCAAACAAACAAAAAATGAAACACATACCATCAATAAATTTAGTCAGAACGTCCAACTCAGACGATGAGTTGAACTCCTACATTTTGTTGATCTCCAAGGTGCCCCTTGCCCACTCATGATCACCTTTGCTCCAAGCATCAAATAATCTATGGCGAGACTCAGCTGCCCCACACCATCATTATGGCCAGTCTCAAAGAAGTGCCAAAATTCATTAATGGTTAAGCCGAGATCAAAGAACCTGCTTAAGTTCAAAAACCCACCATTACGCGAACTACATTTAGGGAGCACTGAGCAGGCACGTACTTCATGGAGCAGATCACCTCCTGGAAGAGGCGCGGCATGGGAAAGGTAAATCCCAACACCAAGTAGTATGGGTGGAATTTAATAACTCTCTTCCTAGCTTTGGCTGCTTCACTGCATGGTTTATGGCTGCTTTCAACCTTCACCTGTTAGATGTAAACCCCCGATGGAATTGCATGCTTATACTTCGCAAGGAAGTCTCGAAACAACTCATTATAATTGATCTTGACGTAAGCAGCCCTGAAGTAGCTTATCTTTCCAAAAGACATGCCTTAACGATACAAGAGCGGAGGATATTCATCACTTTTGCTATTCGAGGAAGACATCTTAGAGGAGAAAAGAAACTAAAAAAAACTTAGAGGAAACTAAAAAAACTTACAAGGGGCAACACACCAGGCCGAAACCTAGTGTAATACCCCTCGTAGAGGCCCCAGCCTCCACCTTTTTGTCCTACCACAGGCGTAAGACAGCATGAACCTAGCAGCACATGCCAGGCCCCATGACCTAGTCCCTTATCTCCTCTAACATACAACTCGCACCTATCTAGCCAAAAAGGCCTCACGACCCAATCGACTAGTGAGAGGACACGTGCCCCACGCCTCCTTTCTTCTCCTACACAAGCTTGTGCCCAGTAGCCCAATCCAATGAAAGGCCCAGTTTCATGTTGGCCATTCCCTATTGCTAAGCTTTTGACCCCAATTAGCCAATCGTGCCATGCCAGTCAGGTAGCTCTCTTAGCTGCCCAATCTTCTTGTAGCAACCATGGCTACCCAACCACGTTTTTTCACCTCCTAGACCCTCGCCGAGCCACTCCATCAAGCCCCAATTTAACCCTCTATTTAAGGCAAGTTTAAATAGGTTTTAGCGGTAATTGGTTTCCCTTTCCTAAGAAAACTCTATTTCCAAGTCAAAGTTGAAGTTCTACATCAAATTGGAAACCAACTCTTTGCTCACCTATGCAGCTTGGGATTTCTACACCTATTGCCTTTTCCTACTTCCAACCCAGCATGTGTGGGGGTATTTGTGGAACCAAAAATCCAAAAAATGACATGTGGACTTTTTCTCAAGAAAGACAAGATTGCCTTTATTAAATGGGCAGGTCTCTCAAATACTCATACGCGTAGCTCAGCATCCCTAAAGGTCTAAGCAATTGACTACGACTGATTAAGACTCCCCTATTTGTGGTGTGGGAAGTCAAAGGCATTAAAGATAAGATTAATTACAAAATCTTACTTTTTATACATTCCCGATTGAAGATCAACTCCACCAAGTAAGGAACCCCTACCACACTCAACCATAGATGCTTCCATCATCATCCTAAGATATTATCTCCTAATTAATATCCTAGGAATCTTTTTCATCATTTATCCAATGGATGACACACCCTGACCAATAGGATGCTACAATGTGTAGGGCAAAACCTTAACACTATGGGCGGCCACTCTTCCTATAAAAACCTCCATCTTCACCAAATTTAGTAATTTTTTTTTCTACGTATACAAACCCTAAACGCTCACACTTTTTAGAGTTACTAACTTAGGCATCGAAGATCGATTGGCCAAACCCCTCCCCCTACCCCACTTCGCGGGCGCATGAGGCTTTGGTCTTTAATCGAGGTCTTAATTATTTTGTAAATACAAATTTATCATGATTGAAGACGGCAAATATGCAAGTCTTAGATCTTCACCACCACCACCATCGAAGACATGGTAACCACCACTGAAAATATCGCAACAACAATTCAGCAACCACGACGACTACCACAATTCCCATTTCTTTGTAAGTTAATCCTCATTGTCATATGATCCATTGGATTTTTCCCATTTCTTTGTAACTTAGCAAAACTATCTACCTATTTAGAACTCGTATGGAAGTGATTAAGAAATTGACTATAATCACTTCTAGTTAGAAAGACGCTTCATATATAGTAAAAAAATCACTTATCGTGATTATATGAAGAAATTAGTTATCCGAGAATATGATTCTTTCTAAAATTACTTCAGACGAACCTTATCTACTACAATAGGACTTTAACTAGATAAAATGCCCGCGCGTTGCTGCTGCGGGACTTGAATGCACCAATTTTAACCACATGAATTAGACACATGTAACTTGAAAAAAAAAATTCAACATAATGATGAATGAACAAAAATGATAGATGAGTGAACGGTGTCGGTAAGATAAGTAGTTCAGCTTTTACATACATTCAACCAAGCTGATTACAAAAGATACAACTGCAAAACATGCTCTGTTTCCCTAAGAAACAGGAGCAACATGCATTTAACACATATATTGGCCTTCAAGTTAAGATGACAAAATATATGTTCTGTAGGCTAGGCAAGTGTTTTAACAGCTAAACAAAAAAGCAAAAAAAGTAGGTTGTTCTTGTTTCAGCAGCTAATCTTTCAAGCACTAATGTTCAAAGCAATAAAGATATAGGATGCTTGTTTCATAAGTTATAGAAGGAAGATGCAGTCTACACATATTTTGCCCCTGCACTTAAGGTGGCAAAATACATGCTATGCAGGCCAAGCATTGATAGGAGCATATTTATGCAACTTAGTTAGCTTGTTTTCTTGTATTTATGTTATTAGTTCATAGTTATTTTAGTATTTTAAGCTATTTTTGTGTGTTTGTAGGTCCAAAGGGCTAAAGTGGCAAGAAAGTACATTTTGGAGCCTTTTGGAGCAGTTTTGGGCTTGGAATGAATAACACATGCTTGGAGCAAGGTGGATGGACGAATTTGAAGATCAAAAGAGGCTAGGATTATGTTGAAGTTATGAAGAAATTAATTCAAGAAAAGGAAGTAAAGGATGCAAGCAAGAAAGAATGAATGTTAGCCAAAGTTACCTTATTTTGTCTTAAACTTTCCTAATCCTTCACCACTTAATTTCCAAGTGCAAGGAGGATCTTTAATTAAATTAGGAGACTTAAATTCAGACCTAAACCCATTCCTATAGGGTGCCGCACCACCTTTCCCTTTCCTTTTCCCTTGCCGTGCAAGGCAAACCTCTTTTCCCTTTCCCCTTGCCACATATCCCATTCCCTTGTCCTCTAGGATCCTGTCGCACCTCACTTACCCTTTTCCTCTTGGGATTCTGATTTGTTACCCTTTTCTTGGAAGATTTGGAGTCTTAAACCTTTCCCAATTTAATTCCTAGTCGTGCCTTTTCCCTCCCTTATAAATAAAGGCCTTTGCCGCACCATTCAATCCATCCATTCACTACCATTCATACTTCCAGCCATCCTTCACCATAATTTCTCACTTCAACCACCACTGCCACCTTGTGTCGCAGCAAAGAAGAAGAAGGAGCAGCCTTGGACATATTGGCTATTCAAGTTGGATTGCTGGACGTTTTTAGGTGTAATCTATCTTAGTTCTCAATGTTTAATTTATATTCTCTTTGTTTTGCTGTGAACATGAGAGGCTAAACTCGTTTTAGCTAGAGGAGACTTTGAAACCATGATTATATATGAAATATGAGTTGATTACTTCCAGTTATAATTTTGTGAAACGTGAATGCAATTTACTTAACTGTTTCATTCATAACTTATTTGTGTATGTTGATTAAGGAGGCCTACTTAGTTTGCATGCATGAATTTGACGCTAGAATTTAAGGGAGTTTCACAAAATAATTACAAACTTATATTCACAAGTAGTGAAGGTCGCTGGTCACGATCGTGTTAAGTTAAATTCCTGGCATGAGTATCATGATATCATAGTTACGAATGTCTTGTTAATGCTTATGATTTTCACAGAGCTTAATGATCTTTGCTTGTGTCTCTATTATGCAGTTCATGTAGGGAACTTGGGAAGAATAATTTGGTTGCCAATGCGTTATGCGTCCAATTCAATGACTTAAGGAAAATCTGAGGGTTAATTAGTGATGACACGGTTAATCTGGGGCATTGTCATTCATGGTTTATTGAAAGAGTAATGGGAAATCAATTCATGTGCATATGTGTCATGTGTGGAGAATGACCCTCTAGCTAGCCCATCATCCATTAATTCACCCAATTTCGTCCAAACTTTGTTTAAGGTTACAATCTGGTTGTTTTTACTTTAATTTCATCCAAAACCCAATCCCTCTTTACTTGGTCATGTGTTTTAGTTAGAATCTATCCAATTTTGTGTCTTTTAGTATTTTGAGTCAAGTTAAAGTTAGAATTCGTTCAAAGTAATCCCTAGTGTCTAGTTTGAGTCAGTTTCATTGTTTTGTGCTGTTTGGAGTCATTCTAGTTTGTTTTGAGTCTTTAGAGTCTAGTTAAGTGTTTTTAAACCTAGTTTTGTGTTTTTGAGTCAGCTTTAAGTAGATTAGCAATCCCTCCTAATCCCCGGCCTAGAACGATCTCTACTTACATCTTTACTACAATTTTCAATAAGATGGTTTAATTTGAGTGCTAGTTTATATCACATCAAGCATTTATTTAAGCAGTTAAACAAAAACCCAAAAACTATTATGTTGTTGTTTCAGCAAGTAATTTTTCAACCACACATGTTTAAAGGCAAAAAAAGGGAGAGTGGCTTTGTAACAGCTGATAACAAAGATTGCAGTCATTCATTTTTTTGGTGAGCAAACATCTTCAACACTATATTAAAAAACATGAATCATAGTTTAGCAAACACTGGTATGACAAATGTTATGTAGGCGTGCATGCAAAAATATAAATTGTAATTTACCTATCTTTGGTTTTTTTGGCTTGAGACTTTGCTTTGAGTGCAGCTATTGATTCTTTATCCTCAAGCTCAATCTTAGGGACAACCAGTTTGTGGAATTCTCTAGCAATTCTAGCAGAATTGGTTGTCTCTTTTTGCTTGATGCGAGTTTTTTTGCTATGAATGAAGGTACAATTTATAAGGTTAGAGACAATCGTGATAGGCATGGAAAATAGTGTGAAAGAGTGGTGTGAAAAGATTGGCTAATAGTTTTTCATAAGCAACATAACACATGTATACCTAAGATAAGCAAGCATATTCATTAAGATTTACACATGAGACGATAACTGAGAGGAAAACTTAACCTGTCGAATTTGTCTACTTGATAAAGGAACAACGCTCTCTTTGAAGTCTTGGCAGGTGCAACTGATTGAGGTTGTTGATAAAGCCACTAGGAAGGTGTCACTAGGGCGGGGGTCGCTTCACTCATAATTTGTTTTCCTGCGGTGGTAGCAGGCATTTGCGGGTTGATTGAGGCAATTGTTGGGTTCAAGGGCAGCTAACAATGAAGCAATCCATAAATGATGAAGTCCGTCTTCCGGAAGTCATTATTTTAATTCCCGAAAGACGGCTAAAATCTCCTTGTCTCGCCCACCAATTTTTTCAGAGGCGGCAGCACCACAAATGGATCATCATCTCCGTCCTCTATTACCAAAGTGTGCCAAGAAACACGAAGTATTTTTTCGACGTGCCTTCCTAACATGAGGAAGTTGTGCTGATTCGTGCTATCTTCCACAATAAAATTGACTTTGAACCTATGCAAAGGTTGGATATTTTCATGTTAGGTAATCATTACTACTAATAACATTATGAAACTACAGATTGCCAAAAGCATGTCAATAAAAAATTAAGACAAAAAATCAATGTCCTTATAGACATCACAAGAAATGAAAACAAAATTTACCCAAAAGATAGAAGGGTAAGGGTTACATCGGATATATTTGTTCCTAAACTAATCTATGGGGAGGTTCTCAGACTTCACAAAACCAAGTTGATAGGTGCTCTTCTTACTACAAAACTCACTTAAGAGCATAGTTAGAAAACTTACTGAACTTTCATATTCTCTCACATCCTCTTAGATAGGAAACCATCACATCTTTCAGGCTTTTTTTAGATTGGACCCCCTTTTCATCTCATTTAAAAAACTAATTTGCATTATAATCCACCAAGAAAAATCGGAAAAAAATGAATGAACTGATGCCACCTGATCTTAGATTTACAATGTGATGCAACACAAACTCAGGTATCACTCAACTAAAATATTGCTAGTTTTACAATAAATGTAAACCAAACAAAAGCAAACCCACAATCTTCTTTTACTCAGCAGAATGAAATATGAGTAATATGTTAACTTTCATAAGCTAAATTTCTTATTCGCAGTTCAAGGATGCACACTAAATGCAAAACCATGGCAGAACCTGTGCTTGAATCAAATATATGGATGGTCAAATAAACCTTTGGATTTCAGCACAGCTTAAAAAATTAAATAAACATAGATTCCAATTTCATTTTTCTACGCATTTTTTCTTGCAACATTCTCAGGTACCAAACACCACCCAAACTGATCTCACCGACACACAAATATGCACAATGACTGTGTGGGACATATATAGAGCTCCAAAAATCAATTCAATCTGCTACTCTTAAAGATACTGAAGCAATCAAATCCCTAATCACTCAAGCAATCGAATTCAATATTTCTCAACAAATCAAACGCAAATAAATTACAAAAAATTACAAAAAGCAAATGAAAATAATAAAGTTGTAAAACTGAGCAGAAGAAGTTCAAGATCCGATTGAAAAAGTTGCAACAGTATACCTTTTCAAATCGAAAGGATTCAGTGGATCCTAAACTAATAAACATGTGTAAATAGTTGAATAACGAATCCCCTAATTTTTGCAGTAACCAACAACCAAAATGCATACCCCACATCAAACTCCATCAACATAACTTTGGAAACACCAAATACCCTTTTGGAAAGCCTTGAATTGAATGTTTAACAATTCAATGCACCACTGTGGATAACGCAGCATACAACGAATTATTTAAACAGTTTCAACCACAAATGTAAGGACCGAGAACAGTGAAACACATATATGATGAATGCTTTCCTCCCGTTGTTTACAAAAAATGCACCACATTAATAAATATCCATGAGTGATGAGGGTTTGATGGCCCAACCCCTTTAGAATCATCAAAGACACTTACTTTCCAGATGGGATGCACTAAAAAAATGCAATTAAATTCAATTTTTCCTTTAATTTTGCATGCAATGATGAGGGTTCAATGGCCCGACATCTACGGCAAGTCCAACAATTTGAACTCCAAATACAAAGACGCTTTCTTTACAAAAACAACTTCGAATAAAAGTCCATGAGTATTCCAAAACTTTTATCAACCAAAGACACTTCCATCCATATGTATATCAATATGTATATCAGAGTCAACTCAAGAGGTTGTAGATTGAGTAATGAAGTATAAAGATAAACCAAAAGACATTATTTGGTATAGCAAAATTAACAATTGATAAACACAAAAAAGGCAATTGCATAACACACGCACACCAATCTCTTTATAAAGTGCAAAGACATACGTAATGCAAGCTTTGTCAAGCATTAAATCTTGTTGTTGCTCAGAAGATGATAGGTATAAAAACATCATCAATCATCAATTTTATAATTGCAAGAAATTTAGGAATGACTAAGCAACTTAATATAATAGTTAGATGTAAAACAGGTGCAAAAGAAAATTACCATGGTTCGGGTAATCTGTTTAACAAACCATGTTCATTGCACTCAAACAATCCAAACGTTTTCTTGACAGCTTTATGGTAGGACGGGCACGACTTGTACCACTAACCCCTAGTCAAATCGAATCCAACGACAATCGCTTTGCATGCAAAACTTGCATTCTGTTATGGAATCACACAATTCTTAAATAATGAAATACATTTAACCATCACCTTGTAAACATGGAATATAAATGAATAAAGAAACAAAACAAGAGATAACCAAGGAAGAAGCACCACTAAAATTTTATTATTAAAAAGATGTGATTTTTGTTAACAAGTTGGTGATAAGAGACTAACCTTGTGTAAAGTAGGATCAAGCATAAGCAACTCATCAATTGTTTTGGACGGACCGATAGCACGGTCTACATACATCTCAGCTAAGGTGCACAGGATTTGAACAGGTGATCTTAGATGCTCAAACCTGTGTCGTGCATGTTTAGGTTGAGAAAGATCAGTCGAAGAAATATAAACGCTAAAGTTATTAAAGGAGGGTTATCAATTTACTTTTGTTTGTATTGGGAGAGTTGTGGAATATCCGGATTGAAAACACAAACAATTGATCCCATGCTTCCAAGAACAGGGTTTCCTATAGATAAAACATAACAATCAACAAATTGAAGGTTTAAGCAGCTAAATAAAGCACGTTGAGGTATAAACAGGGCAAAGATATGAACTCGTCAATGAAGCTTCAATAACGTCAGTGACACTTCCGTTTGGAACAACAGGAAGAATATGCCTGAAATCACCTCCAAAAAGAATTGGCTTACCCCCAAATGGCAAATGGTCAAAACCTGATTTTAACCCTTTAAGAACATCAAGAAGGGATCTATCTAGAGTTTCAAAACATCATTTATGATTCATGGGGGCTTCGTCCCAAAGAATAAGAATAGCTTCAGTAATTAGTTTTGCAAGATGAATCCCTTTTTTTATTTCACAAACCAAACAATCTGTGATGTTGATGGGAATTTTAAATCTAGAGTGAGCCGTTCTTCCACCAGGAAGCAAGAGGGAGGCAATTCCAAATGAAGTCACCACTAAAACTATTTGATTTTGGGATCTAATTTTAGCTATGATGGTGGTCCACAAAAAAGTTTTGCTTGTCCCACCATGACCATGCACAAAAAAAAGGCCATATATGTTGTTGTGAATTGTTTCTATGACACTGTGATGAAATATTTTTGCCCTCTATTTAACTGGATGATCAAGAGCGAGTGCTCATGTTTCAACTTGTCAACATCGCAATCTAACTCTTCCCTCAAACTCCTATTCGCAAGTCTATCCCTCATCAAATTGTTTAGCTATGGTAGGTGATGCTTCGACAAAGCACTATTTGCAGCAACAAACAAATTTTCTAACTTGTACAAAAGTGAATTTCTAAGTTCATCTTGGTATTTAGAGACATCTTGCAGGTCAAAAGAAGCATTGATCATGTTTTTCAAAATGTCATCACACATTGTCTTCCAATACATTTGAAACAAAGTTAATGCATCAACAACATCACAAAAGAGAACCTGTGACAAACAATTGCCTAAGTTGAGAGGATGCAGTGACAATGGCTTCTAACATAGCATTATTACATTCCCTATCATCACCTAATAAACCAAGAGAGGTGCATGCAGCTCGGAATGTTAGTTGAAGAACGCCATCAACAGTCCTCAAATGGTCAAATCCAAAGCTACCTTTTTGGTAATTTAGCAGCAACCTCAAGTAATATAATTCACCGACAACAGGGTGAACATATGTAACCCTACCTAGAGATCTACCTCTTTTTCTTCGGGACCACTGTTTCTGATCATTTTTCCATACATACTTGGTAGGAAATTCAACATAAGATAACTCACGTGCATCAAGGTCTTGGACATTGGTTTGAAACCATTTTGTTACCATTGTGCTTTCAAGATTAGGGTGGTTAACAACATGGTTGAGATCATCAGTCTCTCTGAAAAGAACATTTTGGTCAGATGCAAGGTGTAGAGACAACCTCTCAACCGATAGTTCTCTAAAATGAATGTGAAACTGTAACAATCTCCAAACTGCTTCGTAAAGGCATCAATATCTACGGTTTAGATAAGCTACAATCTCATCAAACTCCTCATCCTTAAAAACAGCTCTAGTCTGATCAACACCTTTAGTTATGTACTTAAAAAGATACTTAATGAGCGTTGATTAACAATATGATTCAACATTTATATGTGCTTGATACTTCAATAATAGCTCACGATTGTAAGGGACCACAAATGCATTATCAAGCTTGATTCCATTTTTTAGTACAAACAAATTTTCCATATCTCGACGCATATACTTAACGAAACCCTCATAAAAAAAAATGGTTTCACTTGTGAAAGATTTAGGAATTTTTTTTTAACACTTGTTTTCTTTCATGCAAGGTGAAATTGATTCACAATACCGCATGGACCATATATCATGTACTGCGAAACTGCATCATACCCAACCTTGTCACATCTTTCATCAGGAATCTCAGTCAAAATGATAGAATCAACATCATAAGGAGAATGACACTTATAAAGTTTTTTGACCCAGAGCAAGATATCACAATGAGGAAGACCTCTTTTTTGGAACTCCACTGTGTAAAGCACTATTTATCAAAACAGAATGTAGAGACATCAATACCATAGAGTCTTTCGACTTGTAGCGAGAAGACAGAAACAAATCAAGGGAAAATTTTGGTCAAGCGTAACATACTGACCAAATTTGACTTCGCCAAAAGGTTTTCCTAATTTGAGGTATTTAATCATATGGTCAAGCTTTGCTTTAAAAATTCTTGAAATTAGATATGGTTTGTCTTTAGCTTTACAACCAGGTTTATCACGCAGATCTTCAATAATTTCAGGCCATTTAGCATTACAGGTGAAAGTGATAAATAAATCAGGATTTCCAAAGTGGCGACATATAGCCATGGCATCCTGATAATTATTTATCATATATCTAACACTGTCAGTAAACGAAGTTCGCAGAATGACCCTCTTGCCAACAGCAGAACCAGTTGCATTTCTTGCTTTCAACGCTTCATGAATTCCTTTAATACCTTATGTTCTAAAAGAATCTTGATTCGCTATAATGAAATCTAACCTTTTAACAGGGTGTCACTATGTCCTAGTCTATCCTGAATTTGATAACCTAAAAATGCTCTCATTAATACCGCCCTCCCATCCTTTGATTTTTTTCCCCCCAAAATTGGGATTCCAAGGAAGACATTTCCTATACCCATCTTCACCTTATGGGAAAAGAAGGGGATATTGGAGTGCCATGTACTTAGGATGTAACTTTGTGATTCTCTGTAGGCCATCGGCCTTATGCTCCACAACAATATCTCTTTCGGTGTGAAATTGGCCGATGTCCCTAACTATTAACCCACCTATCCTGTCACATGCTGGCAAATTGTATTGCACATCACGGTTGCTCTGTGCACCATACAAACGCAACCTTCAATTGCTTGTGGACCTTCATCAATCTTATCCCTAGCGAGCCTAAAAAGCTTAACGACCTCATTACACTCGTCTAACATTTTGATGAGGACACTAACAATCTATTGATCAAGTTCTTCAAATGCTTCTGATCCATTGAAACAATTGATACGATTATTGACTTCATTTTAAATGTCATAAACGTACAACTGTGCAAATTTAGGATTGTTGCCTTCTGGAGGCAACAAAGAACCCATCAAATGATGCACCTGACCATTCATCTTAAAAACATATAAACCTCGACCCTTGTTGATCGACAGATCAACTTTAGCCCCCATTGAAGTTAACGTCATCATTGAATTATACGATCTAATATTTGTTTTGAACTTCACAAGGCTCGAGAATTTGTGGGGTTTAAGAAATGTTCCAAATAAGCAGGAGTGGGTTTAGCGCATGGGAATTGTACTTTTTGACTCATGCAATACATAGTGAACTGCGAGGCCGAAACAGAAGAAGTATGCTTAGCATGCTTCTTTGTCTGCTCTGCAGACCAAAATAGAGCACTGCAGTATTGACATTGGCATTTTCTTGA
The DNA here is from genome assembly GCF_916048215.2 of Malus sylvestris. Lineage (NCBI taxonomy): Eukaryota > Viridiplantae > Streptophyta > Magnoliopsida > Rosales > Rosaceae > Malus > Malus sylvestris. The sequence goes on from NC_062275.1 coordinate 32,443,308, forward strand.
TCCAAAATCAACATATTGGATCAATTCCTAAAAACAAAAAAAAAAACAAAGACTAATAGACGCATAAATCAAACCAATTGATAGGAGTTAATAAATGAAGAAATATCAAATTTTCAAAGCAGCAAGAGAATGCAAAGAAAGTCATATCGAAAGATTGCATACTCTTTCTTTCTTTTTTTTCTGATAAGCGGCATGCCCAGTGCTGAGCGAGTTCGCAACAGAATGAACACTTTGAGCATCTCTGGCTAATAGACAATGCATAGTGGCACAATCAGCAAGAAAAACTGGTACAGAAATTCAATGAGAACTCATAGCCAGCTTCCAAATGTGAGGCACAAACATCACTGGCAGGAATGTTTTGTTCAACAATTGATGCAAATGTTTGGGGAGGGTTGCTTCCATTGTTTAAAAATAGCAAAGAGCTTGAAGTATTGTTGTATTCATTGTTATAAGTGGTGGGAACATCTTGCAACACCAAATCATTCAGATCAATGACTGTAACAGATGCTGGCAAATCGGTATGCTGAGTTCCAGTGGCATTCCTAGCTACCCCTATTCTTCCAGACATAAATCTACATAGGCAGGAAAACCCACACAGCAATGGTTTATTCTCTAATAAAAGCAATGCGACGGCAAAGCAATTATGTTAACCACATGAAATGAGCAGCGAACCACAACCCATTAAAACATGAGGTTTTCAAAACCATGAACACATTGTAAACATAACAATAACAACATAACCCTAATCTTTTTACATTAAAACGAAGAATATAGACAGTTGATCCGTAGTTGTTTCCTTAGACAACGTTGTTTCTTAGTGCAGGATGGAAAAGGAACAAATAAAGCGAATTACGATAGCAAAAAAAGTCCGATAAAGGTAACCAGCATAAAGATCAAATAAAGATGCTACCATGATCCAAAAAACCATGCATCGACGATCGAACGTGTAAACCGAGAAAAGAGTAAATTAAAAAAAAAAAAAAAAAGGTGATGGTTCTTTAAAGAGACCGAATTCTAACCGTTGTAGACACGGAAGCGCAGCTACGTGCGAATGGTACCTGAATGGTACCGAAGAACAATGCAGGACCCCAATGATCAAAACAGAACCTAGAGAAAGATGAAGACAATATATAAACACATATATAATTGGAGAGAAATAAAAAAGTGAACAAACATCGAACATAAAAAGCCAAGTCACGCCTCTATGCCATTAGTTTTGCAAGACATGCATGCATAAATTTGACAGAAAGAAACAAATTATTTAGGCTCGATTCACATTAGACCAGTAGGCTGTGCAAGATGAAAAGCGCACAGTTAACAGTCTAACCCGTTTATTTAAAACAACAAATCATTTTTAACAGTCAAAGATCGAGTTGTGCTTTGCGCGCGTAATCAACAACAAACATAGAAAGCAGTTGTCATGCATCAAATGCTTTTAGGCTAGAAAAAAAAATGTATTGCCTGAAACAGAGATGACCAGGATTTAAAACGTTCAAACTTTCTCCTTGGTTGACTAATGAGATGCACCGAGAAAAACGAATCATCTAGAATCATAACCTATCTAACAATAAGAAAGCATACAACACAAAACAATAATAGACCAAAACACTTTTTGTTCATCCAAGAACAGGCTAGGAGGATTAAATAAATCATCAAAGACTGCAACAATGAGAAAGTCCGAAGATTAAAGTTTGCATTCAGGGAAGCCTAGAAACCAATGATATAATTCCATCGCCTGGGATATCATACATTAGGCTGGAATCCAACCCTGAAACTAATATTTGTCCATCACACATCATCCATAAGATTCTCAAGTTCCATTTCAACTTTCATCATTCATAAAAATCAATATTTATCATACTTATTATATTATTCGTTTCTTAACTCGAAAAAAAATAACTAAAAAATATTCATTTTCTAAACAAAAATCAAAATCAAAAACAAAAATTAATCATATAAAGTCATGATTAGCAACAATAATGCCATTAAGGAGGTATTGTATCAAAAATATTTTAAGCACACATAAATTTCACGTAACGATGATATACTCCCACCACGAATGAGTGAGAGTGAGATCAAGGTGAAACATCACCGTTGTAGGTCTATGCCAGAAACTCTTTAAATTTTTAGCTTGTCATTTTTTTTATCAAAGGTAGATATGTGCCATCAGCTCATACATAGGTAGACTAATTCTAATTAGTTACATGATGCAGTTTTTATATACTTATATGAAGACAAACGGGTGGAGTATGTAGAAACAAATTCTTAGTAAAAGAATTACGTAAATCTAACCAACAACAACTACTCAAACTGTAAAAGCGACATATGAGTTTTTTTCACTTCAATAGAAGCACCAGAGTCAAAGTTTTTTATATGCATTATGAGAAAAAATTCATTACGGCACAAAAACTCATGATTAAAGCAAAGGCGAAAAAAGTAAAAGGCACACAATTGATGCTCTTCATCATCATGGGGTAAAACTCTAGCTAAAGAACCTGGCGCATCTACTTGGGGGATAGCCAAGGCAGCAGAAGATACTACTCCAGTATAGTGGACAAATACTGTCAGAGAAAATGCCACATCTGCCTAGGGGAAAACCGGAGAACCTACCACATCTGCCCGAAGGACAAGTAAGGCAAGTAAAGATGATACACCATCTTGGGGGAAAACTCCAGCTAAAGAAACATCCACATCCACTTGGGGGATAGATAAGGCAGCAGAAGATACTGCTCCTGCCTGGGGGAAATCTAGAGAAAACATGGAGAGAGTTTTCTCAGTTTATAATCTAAAAAGACATAACACCACATGAGGACCCTTACATCACTTGAAAGTGCATCCCAAGCGTGAAGGCTGTCAGCCATCTCTACCTCACCGGCCATTCTTGCAAGGCACAATGTTGCCGCTGCAATCATGCCTCACTCCCTCTCTGCCACTCTCCCTGAAGGAAAATTTTGTGAAAACATGTTCATTTAAGCAACATCATATAGCATGCAATTAACAATTAAAGGCGGAATCATGCTAGCATGCACTTAAAAAACAAAACATTAACCAAGAAATTCAAAGCCTAGTAGATTGGTGAACCATTAATCAACTCAAAACAAAGTGAGTTGAGATTTATACCTTTGTAGATTCCTCTTTGCATAAGCAAAGGCTAATCACCCAAAGAGAGGGCCTTCATTCCTTGCATCTTAAATCTATATTTTTGGATGGAAGAATAGGTTTCTCCAAGTTCCCAAAGTAGGGAACCTCTAAGTCTCTTCACCAAGGAGAGATTGGAGAAGAAATGAGTGACCTTGGAGTAGTGGGATTGCAAGATGCACCCCCCAAGGGGCCGGCCTCCTAGAGAGAAAATGGAGAGACAAGTTCTCACCAATTTTCTCTAAAAGAAACCCTAATGAATAAAAGGCTATAAAGTCATATTTATACCTTTATTCATTTGAGTGGCAAACTTGTAATTAAAGCAAGTTCACTACCCTTCCTCTAAATGGCCGGCCATGGGGTGTTGTTTGGGCTTTTGGGTCTTAGTGAATCATTATTCATTAAGTTGTCATACAACTTAAGTCAATGGGCTTGACGTTCGAAGCCCATTGGGCCTTAAGGTCCAAAACATATCCCGAGGTCTTTAACGAACTTATTCGTTTGATTAATTAACATATTAATAAATCCTTGCCATAAATAAATGATTAAACCATTTAATCATTCTTACTCATCTCCGTTTAATCTCCAATCTCCACCTCTTATGGTGTGCGATCCATTAGGTTCCTTTTAGCGAGGCAGTGGGCGATTAAAACCATTTCAAATCGATTGTGAATTGAAACTTACTTTCAATTCTCCCTTTAGTGATTACACACGTTTAGGGCTTCCACAAACCATGAGTGACACCTTGCAGCATATCATGGTTACCCAAGCTAATCAGAAGAGGTAGAGAAAACCTATTCAGTTTGGGATTACAAATGCAATACGGTCTTTCTCTAATCTAATACTCCTGACCACATTGTTTGGTTTGATAGTTTATTTATTCATGTCTACTATCCAATGTGATTCGTGTGCTTATATGATTTTGTTGAATGTGATTTAGAACGACTTTTCTAAATCTCATTCATACTCTGGCCAGAGATTCTAAATCATATCATAGAGTATTCTCCCTCAAACGGTTTGAAGGTTTGAGATCCCTTGTTGCGCATTCACTTGCCTCCATGACTAAGTGGCTTAACCCCAACGATGCCGTGGACACCCCGATGGGGTGACTTTGACATAATCAAAGATCAAGGACTTAACCACAAGACAACTGTGATGCCTCAGGTCAAAGGACTAATTTGCATTATCCCAAACATGAGTTCTCATGTGACATGAGTATGAGAACTCTTCGTTGATCACGTTCAGTGAACTCATTCTCTACTGAGCACCTACGTACTTGTCTTGATGTCACACACACCAACGACTCGAGACTAGTCACTCTCCCTGAGAGAAGACATAGCACGTACCGATCTTGACGGACTGTCAATGCCCAATTGGCAATCCTATGATCAGGAACATTTAGGATGTGTCTACGAAAGAATGGTCTCATGAATCTAACTTCATTAGATTACATTCTTCCAATCACATATTCCTTGGACTTTATCGTTTAAGCATATAACATTTATATGAGACGGCTCAAACAATAATCTTTGCCCTTTATATTAAACTAGATTAGTTTAACATGTAAAATGTCCGTAAAGTATCATCATATGATTGGCTTTAGGGCACATTTCCAACAATCTCCCACTTGCACTAGAGCCAATCAGCTTAGTCATCAGTGATGATACCTCTTCTGTAGTCATTTCATAAATGGCTGAATAGTAGGCCTAGGCAATGGATATCTATATGTTATCCATAGAAGCAACCTTGAGAATAACGACGTCACCATTATACATGATTCTCAATCATGTGGTTCAGTCTCTCATATGAGTTCGGATCTTGATGAGACCTTGATTCCCTGGCTTGAGCTATCGCCCCATTAGTGTCATAGTGTCGATACACTAGATACACTTTCTGGTTGGAACCGAATAGAGAGTTCATAAATGAACTTTCTCATCCAAACAACATTGTTGTAAGCTTCTATATGGCAATATATTTTGCATTCATAATGGAACACACTAAAGTCATTACTTTAATGTTTCCATCCAAATATCTCTTTAGTCATAATAAAGAGATATCCATTTATCTCTTCATTCATAATGAAGAAACATCCAATGATGGATTAGATTCATAATCTAATACATTTACGCTTCCATTACGTTACTCTGATTCTTCCTCATTCTTTGAGGAATTTATCCTTTAGTATTTCTTAAATACTTAAGGACTTACTTGACAGTTGCCATGGTTCTGATCCTGGGCTTACACTGATATCGTCTTGTACCTTTCTAGGTACAACCCATATCAATGTTTTTCATACAATATGAAATACATAAATCACCTTTCTGCTTACGCATAAAGGATTCTATTTACGCATTATTTCTTTGGGAGTCAAAGGGTACGTTCCCTTTGAGAAGAGCTACCTCCTAGTCTCACTAGAGTTGTTCTTCTGATTAAAGTTTATCATCATATGAGAAACTTCCTAGCATCTTTTGTCTATTATTAGGGATTAATATAATCAAATTATATCCTAAAATCTATCAATATAGATTTCCATCCCATGTATATAGACTATGTCTCCCATATACATTCTATCTTCATATAATGTTTAAAGTCATAACTTTAACGAAGAAATATTCTTTTCATTTCCAAAATTAATATATCATACATATATTCATATATATCACATATATATTTATATATATATATATACAAATTTAGGAATATGATTAACTCCCACTAATCTTTTGTAAAACTAGTAAACAAAAGATTCATTTACATCTTTATGAGAAATCAAACGATTTGACCTTTCTCTCATAAGACGCTTATAGCTCCCACTAGCTTGCTAAGATCCATGATGGATGGATCTCTACAACTTATATGTCTTGTGATTCATAGTTTTAGACATATATTATCAAGACTATCTTAATAATGGTTTCGGAAACCCATATTATGTCCAAACATTGAATCACCATTTAGTTGTAGCTAGCAATCTTCAAATTAATTGAAACTAAGACTACGTCAAAAATGGTTCCTTCAAAGTCAACCATTCTATTTGATTGTAGTCACCTTAAGCTACCAATTAGCTTATGAAGGTTTCATTATTTCGGGTCAAATGGTACTTTACCATTCCCATGAGTATATATATCGTATATGCACTCAATGTAGTCATAAGGATTTTCATTCTTATTTCTTTCGAATTAAGAGGTGCAACTCTATGACATAGTCATAAAGTTCAAACCATTCAACTGAGACGGTTTATAAATCCTTCTCGACTACCTTGGAGCTTATGGTATAGGAACTAGGTTGTTATATTTGTTGATTACTTTCTTGTCTCTCAAAGAACCATTCTTTGAGTTCTATCCTTCGTTCATTTGCTCTTAGGCAAATCACATTGTAGGATTACAATGAACTACCCAACAAAACAACATTTGTTAGTTGGTTTATAGAAGCGATATCCAAAAGTTAATTTAAGGATATCCTACAAGATTGTTATCAAACAAATATTGTGTATTAACACACAACCCCAAATCTTAACATGCTTAAGATTTGTCTTTCTTTCCAACTACATCTTATGGAGTTATGAAAAATTTGGAAGATCTTCTAATTAACAATCATATTGTTTTTAGAATTATATATCCTATATATATGGGTAATTGATAATATCCAACGAACTAAATCTTATTCAAGTTCGTTCTTCTCCTAATGGAGAAATCCATTATCTTATGATGCTTCTTTCCTTGATATCTTTCAAGAAAACTATTCTAAAGTGTTACCATTCCTTGGATCAAATCTGAGGATGTAAATACTTTAGACGTCTTACTCATCAACTTACATTTCTTGAATTCTTTGAAACATTTTGCAAAGTATTCGGACTTGTGTTTATTCAAAAATAAACTATAGTCCAACCGAGAGTGATCTTCGGTGAATGTTATCCAACATGAGTAGTATTATGTTTGTGGACAAGTGCCACTAACATCTAAGTGAATTAACCTCAACAACTTTGTGATTCTTTCTTCTTTCCAAAAGAATAAAGATTCGAACATTTCGCCTCTATACAATTTTAACAAGAAGGTATTGGATCCGGATCTAATGATCCAAAGCGTCCATCTATGACCAACTCGTAATTTATGTTTTAGAGGTATCACAACTTTAGTTGGGATTAGTCACTACTTTGCAACCTTTTGGGTTTTTAAGCATCATTATATTCTAAACAGTTAACACTACCATATCATCTCTACTATAGAGATTATTAATTAGATTACAATAATCTAATCATTGATTAATAAAGAACAATGTTTTGTCAAACAAAACATTCATCCATCTCTACTATAGTGACGGAATTAAATTCCTTAAAATTGGAATGTAAAGACAGTCTTTGGTTTTTCCAATTTCTTTGGTAGTTCATATGAGGAAGTAAGTACCTTCTGCTTTCGCAGAAATCTATATTTTATTCACTTTCCGAATGTGAAGTACTTTCTCTTCTCTCATATATCTTCTACTTCTTATTAGCCATACTTTTACAACGATTGTAAAACTTAGTTACTAATACGGAATCAAGCATTCAAGTAGAAGAACCAACTGTTTTGAACTATTCAAGAACAATTTACAACGCCTTCGAAAGGTGTGTTCTTGACACTTGCAAGACATTTCTTGCAAATACCCCTTCCAATGTCCATCCTTTCATAAAGAAAGTTTGTTCCCTTGGAGTTATTTTGCTTTCTTCATTTGACTTCTCCTTTGACTACCATAGTCAAGGTCCCTAAACTCCCACTATCTCTCTTGAAACTTATTTCAATTGTGTTATACACATCAAACATTTTGGAGAGCATGTGGTTATTGTACACTACATAGTTTACAATAAACTTAGTGAACGATTAGGATAGGGACACAAAGGTGAAGTCCTTGCCTAGTTCCCGTCTCTAGAAGTGTTTTAATACTTCAACACTCAATGATTCAAAATCATCATAAGTCCATGTTGATGGACTATTTTTGTCAACCAACCATTATGTTCTAAACATAATTACAAACTTTCAAGAGTTGTTCAAAGCAACTCTCATTTCTTCATACAACAATTTGTAAGTGAAGAATCATGGCACATTAAGTGTCCATGCCTTTGTGCTTTCTTCTTAAGTTCTTTGTTCATTTAACAAAGAAACAAGCACTAAGTGTTTGCATTGACTAAGGGTTGTTCAAAGCAACTCTTATTTCTTCATACAACAATTTGTAATTGAAGAATCATGACATTAAAAGTGTTGTCCTCTTTATGATAGACTTTTCTAACATATTCTTCTAATGATACATTATCAATAGGAAGATTGTGAGGATGAGACTACTTAGGTACATTTACAAGCCATTAAAGACAATCTATGGTTTTGTAGTACCAAGTCCGGAAACTAAAGCTTTCGGCTTTTATTTGTCAAGTGTTGGATAGCGTTTGCAAATATATTGGTAAACAAATACATAACGAGTTATAAATTGATTGATTTTAAGCCATTTGATTCGGGTCTTTAAATCAAAATAGCACCACCCACTATTTTTGGCAAATTCCATATCCCTCATTGGAATTTGAGAGTTTTGGAGGAAACTCTTAGTAGGTTATGGGAGGCTCACTATTACCAAGCCCACCTCAGAATTATATCATGTTGGCTAGCGTTAATAATAATGAGAGAGTACGCTTACTCATTTGCATCTAATGCAAGTACCCATCTTATTTGGCCTCTAGAGAATGATTGCCTCAGAATTATATCATGTTGGCGTCATTGCACTTAGTTAAGTCATTCCCACCATGCCTAGTTCGTGTAGGGGTTCAAGCATAGCCTCAGAATTATATCATGTTGGCTAAACTCGTTGCCTACCTCACTTCATCATGTATGTATATAGAACTCCTCCTGAGTGTAAGCACGCACTTTGTACTCCCCCATTATAGGGTGAAGCCGGTGTACAAGTCACAAACGATTGGAGCCTACCACGGTGGAAGGCCACGAAAGAGTGTTCAAAGCACTCTCCGCTTATCAACTTAATAATGGTTTGGTTAAGAGTTTTAGGTCTCATCACATATAAACATACATTTTAATCTCTATTAAAACTATTTTGGTCCTATTACAACTATTGGTCCATATGATTGTTTTTAGTTGTATATAATACTCCCACTATGTTTATAAAACGGTTTTTAAAGCAAGAGTATATGATACTACTAACATAACCTTTGCATTCATTTGATGGACTATATAGTTGCCTTAGGGCCTTAGGATGATTATGAACCTTTATTTAGATTCAACACGAGCCTTGTGTTGAATCTCGGTCTAGGGATGGTGATTGATTTTAGTTACGCGTTTAATCACATTAAGGCGTGTTGTCTTAGGGGCGTTGGACCCAACTACTTCATTTTCATGCATATCAAATAAAGCAAGAAAGAAGTACTTCAAAGTAAAGGTGAGCTTATGCTCATTACAACATTTGCATAAAACAAATTACCTTAAAGTAAAGAAGGGCTTATGCCCTTGTACAACATTTGATCAAATCAAATTACAACCAAAATCTAATCTACACATTCCCATGGTTCAAACAAATTTGAAATGGCCTATCACATAGCTCAATTATATTAGGCTTAGGTTCATAATCACCCTTTAATTAATTAACACTTTAACTAATTAAATTGAATGCAACATTTTCATTTGGTTTTTGTATCCATAAAATTGATTTAAATGGAGCTAAACAAAATGAAAATCCAATTCTCATTTAAAGAGACAAAACAATTTTGTTCTCAACCTAATTTGGGCCATCATGCAATAACCACAACTTATTTGGGTCATTAAGCAATTAACCTCAACTTTTGGGCTATGTTGCAAAACTTTTGGGGTCACTTTGTAAAGACACAAAAGTCCACTACTTCATGTAATTACAATAGAACCCAAAATTTAATCAATGCAAAAACTTCATTAAAGGATCAAAACAATTTGTCCTTTAGCGTTTTTGGACCTAAACGTAAAAACGTAAACTTTTGGACCAAAGTGCAAATACACAAAAGTATCAAAACTTTATGTAATTGCATAAAAGCCCCAAAAGTACTCCCACTTGAGGGAGGGCCGGTTTTGGAAGAAGAAATGGAGTGATGTGTGTGTTGATGTGTAGTTTGACATAAAGCATGCAAGTGCACAAGTGGTGTGTGTGAAAGGGTTTTAATCCTTTCACACCCACCATTATTTCTATCACCCTTCAAATAAATATCTTATGCATTAAAACATTTGAAAAACATAAAACATAAACTTTATGTAATAAATCAAAACTTTGAATCAAAACACAAACCTTTTTGTTCTTGGCAAAAATGTCAAGAACAATGAAGAACACTCATGAAAAAACTCAAAATTTTCCATGAATATTTTTCACCCAAAAACATTCCAAAACCATTCAAACTTTAGGGAAATAACATCTAACCAAACTAGGGTACATAAGGGTTCCAAAAGTCACTTGAAAACACTTTTAACAAGTCAAACAAGAACCCAAAAATCCACCCTTTGGATTTGGCCGAATTTTCCCAAAAGCATGGCACCAAATTTTAGCTCCAATATTCATGCTCATATGAACTACATCTACAACATTTGAGATGGCAAATTTTCTAACAAAATTTACATTCAAAGAAGCAAGAATAAAGCTTGTAACAATTACAACTTTTAAATCACAAACTATGAACTACAAAACCCAAAAGGATTCACCAACTACTAGACCTAGGCTCTGATACCACTTGAAGGATTATTTTGTGAAAACATGTTCATTTAAGCAACATCATATAGCATGCAATTAACAATTAAAGGCGGAATCATGCTAGCATGCACTTAAAAAACAAAACATTAACCAAGAAATTCAAAGCCTAGTAGATTGGTGAACCATTAATCAACTCAAAACAAAGTGAGTTGAGATTTATACCTTTGTAGATTCCTCTTTGCATAAGCAAAGGCTAATCACCCAAAGAGAGGGCCTTCATTCCTTGCATCTTAAATCTATATTTTTGGATGGAAGAATAGGTTTCTCCAAGTTCCCAAAGTAGGGAACCTCTAAGTCTCTTCACCAAGGAGAGATTGGAGAAGAAATGAGTGACCTTGGAGTAGTGGGATTGCAAGATGCACCCCCCAAGGGGCCGGCCTCCTAGAGAGAAAATGGAGAGACAAGTTCTCACCAATTTTCTCTAAAAGAAACCCTAATGAATAAAAGGCTATAAAGTCATATTTATACCTTTATTCATTTGAGTGGCAAACTTGTAATTAAAGCAAGTTCACTACCCTTCCTCTAAATGGCCGGCCATGGGGTGTTGTTTGGGCTTTTGGGTCTTAGTGAATCATTATTCATTAAGTTGTCATACAACTTAAGTCAATGGGCTTGACGTTCGAAGCCCATTGGGCCTTAAGGTCCAAAACATATCCCGAGGTCTTTAACGAACTTATTCGTTTGATTAATTAACATATTAATAAATCCTTGCCATAAATAAATGATTAAACCATTTAATCATTCTTACTCATCTCCGTTTAATCTCCAATCTCCACCTCTTATGGTGTGCGATCCATTAGGTTCCTTTTAGCGAGGCAGTGGGCGATTAAAACCATTTCAAATCGATTGTGAATTGAAACTTACTTTCAATTCTCCCTTTAGTGATTACACACGTTTAGGGCTTCCACAAACCATGAGTGACACCTTGCAGCATATCATGGTTACCCAAGCTAATCAGAAGAGGTAGAGAAAACCTATTCAGTTTGGGATTACAAATGCAATACGGTCTTTCTCTAATCTAATACTCCTGACCACATTGTTTGGTTTGATAGTTTATTTATTCATGTCTACTATCCAATGTGATTCGTGTGCTTATATGATTTTGTTGAATGTGATTTAGAACGACTTTTCTAAATCTCATTCATACTCTGGCCAGAGATTCTAAATCATATCATAGAGTATTCTCCCTCAAACGGTTTGAAGGTTTGAGATCCCTTGTTGCGCATTCACTTGCCTCCATGACTAAGTGGCTTAACCCCAACGATGCCGTGGACACCCCGATGGGGTGACTTTGACATAATCAAAGATCAAGGACTTAACCACAAGACAACTGTGATGCCTCAGGTCAAAGGACTAATTTGCATTATCCCAAACATGAGTTCTCATGTGACATGAGTATGAGAACTCTTCGTTGATCACGTTCAGTGAACTCATTCTCTACTGAGCACCTACGTACTTGTCTTGATGTCACACACACCAATGACTCGAGACTAGTCACTCTCCCTGAGAGAAGACATAGCACGTACCGATCTTGACGGACTGTCAATGCCCAATTGGCAATCCTATGATCAGGAACATTTAGGATGTGTCTACGAAAGAATGGTCTCATGAATCTAACTTCATTAGATTACATTCTTCCAATCACATATTCCTTGGACTTTATCGTTTAAGCATATAACATTTATATGAGACGGCTCAAACAATAATCTTTGCCCTTTATATTAAACTAGATTAGTTTAACATGTAAAATGTCCGTAAAGTATCATCATATGATTGGCTTTAGGGCACATTTCCAACACTCCCTAGCTTCCTTACCTCTGTCTGCCGGCATTGTGCTCACTGCACAGAAACAGCGAGGCAACGACCGTTGCCATTTTTCACACCCATCGACACGACCACAAAACCATTACCATTAATCTCGCCGCCTATGCAAATTTCACCATCCCTAAACCCACCCTCTGCAAATCGCACTCACCCCTTCTATTTTAAATTCTTGCATTTCTTGCACGATATCCATGTCTTCCATATTCAAATAGTTATATACCAACCGAGAATAACAATATAAATCCCCCGCTCACCCCTTCTTCCCCAGTTGAAAAATCAACCTAAAAACCACATTAACCACCACAATTTTTAAGAATCCAGATATGGCCAAAAACAAAGAACTCGCACAGCATAAACATCCACACAAATAGAAATCTTAGGGAGTGAGGAACCAACTAAAATTTTCAGAGTTAAAAAAGAGAATAGAATCTTCACATAAACCAACTAAGGGTGCAATTGGAAAAACAAATCCGCTGAATTTTTGCAACCTTGCTGCATACATTGACTTTGTTCAGCATGAGACCACATAAGCAAAGAAAATACTCGTTCATGAGAGCAGGCCGCTCACCAAGAAAACAAAAACATCAAGACAACAACCGCCTTAAAAGTGTATAACCAACAAAGAAGCATGGACCAAAGGATCCTATCAAGAACAGCAAAAATGCCATAAAAATATAAGAGAAACATAATCCCGGCACGATGAGGTTATTGCCAGCAAAAAACGTTCGTAAGTGAGACAGAAGCGTACCAAAAAGGTGCAAAAAAGAGTATTAACAACACTTGATGCTTACAACGGTTAAAGGGTTAATTGTTTACATTATTGCCCTTATGACCAAATAAAAAAAGTTTACACTGCCCTTATCTTATCTAAGACCCATCCCGTCTCTAGACATTTAAAACCCAAAAGGCCGTTGCATTGGAGGCAAGTAAGAGCAACAAAACTCCAACCTTCTTCTAGCGAGCAAACTTGTAGATCCCACCAAAAAACCCCAAAAAAAGTTGCAAAACATTTTCATCCAACGGAACTTTTTCTTTCGGCAGATTACTACGATTTGCAGGTGGATACATAGTATGGACCACCAACTTGTTTCGATTTGCACCCTTACCATAAACACAAAAACCCATCCTTGTTTTTTCTATTCTCACCGCTCTCTTTGTACAAGGTCCTGTTGGAAATGTGCCCTAAAACCAATCATGTGATGATACTTTACGGACATTTCACATGTTAAACTAATCTAGTTTAATATAAAGGGCAAAGATTATTGTTTGAGCCGTCTCATATAAATGTTATATGCTTAAACGATAAAGTCCAAGGAATATGTGATTGGAAGAATGTAATCTAATGAAGTTAGATTCATGAGACCATTCTTTCGTAGACACATCCTAAATGTTCCTGATCATAGGATTGCCAATTGGGCATTGACAGTCCGTCAAGATCGGTACGTGCTATGTCTTCTCTCAGGGAGAGTGACTAGTCTCGAGTCATTGGTGTGTGTGACATCAAGACAAGTACGTAGGTGCTCAGTAGAGAATGAGTTCACTGAACGCGATCAACGAAGAGTTCTCATACTCATGTCACATGAGAACTCATGTTTGGGATAATGCAAATTAGTCCTTTGACCTGAGGCATCACAGTTGTCTTGTGGTTAAGTCCTTGATCTTTGATTATGTCAATGTCACCCCATCGAGGTGTCCACGGCATCGTTGGGGTTAAGCCACTTAGTCATGGAGGCAAGTGAATGCGCAACAAGGGATCTCTAACCTTCAAATCGTTTGAGGGAGAATACTCTATGATATGATTTAGAATCTCTGGCCAGAGTATGAATGAGATTTAGAAAAGTCGTTCTAAATCACATTCAAGGAAATCATATAAGAACACGAATCACATTGGATAGTAGACATGAATAAATAAACTATCAAACCAAACAATGTGGTCAGGAGTATTAGATTAGAGAAAGACCGTATTGCATTTGTAATCCTAAACTGAATAGGTTCTTAACCTCTTCTGATTAGCTTGGGTAACCATGACATACGGCTAGGTGTCACTCATGGTTTGTGGAAGCCCTAAAAGTGTATTATCACTAAAGGGAGAATTGAAAGTAAGTTTCAATTCATAATCGATTTGAAAGAGTTTTGATCGCCCACTGCCTCGCTAAAAGGAACCTAATGGATCGTACACCGTATAAGGTGGAGATGGATGAAACAAACTAAATGAGTAAGAACAATTGAATAGTTTAATTATTTATGGCAAGGATTAATTAATATGTTAATTAATCAAACGAATAAGTTCGTTAAAGACCTCGGGATAGGTTTTGGACCTTAAGGCCCAATGGGCTTCGAACGTCAAGCCCATTGACTTAAGTTGTATGACAACTTAATGAATAATGATTCACTAAGACCCAAAAGCCCAAACAACCCCCCATGGCCGGCCATATAGAGAAAGGGTAGTGAACTTGCTTTAATTACAAGTTTGCCACTCAAATGAATAAAGGTATAAATATGACTTTATAGCTTTTTATTCAAAAAGGGTTTGTTTTAGAGAAAATTGGTGAGAATTGTCTCTCCATTTCTCTCTAGAAAGGCCGGCCACCATGGAAGTTGTAGCTAGCCATCTATTCTTCCATGGTCACTCATTTATCATCCATGCTCTCCTTGGTGTAGATCCATCCAAATCCATGGATCTTAGATGCAAGGAATGAAGGCCCTATCTCTTGGGTGATTAACCTTTGTTTAAATACAAAGAGGAATCTACAAAGGTATATATTTCAACTCACTTTGTTTTGAGTTGTTTATTGGTTCACCAATCTACTAGGCTTTGAATTTCTTGGTTAATGTTTTGTTTTTTTAAGTGCATGCTAGCATGATTCCGCCTTTAATTGTTAATTGCATGCTTATAGATGTTGCTTAAATGAACATGTTTTCACAAAATAATCCTTCAGGTCCCTGGGCAGTGTCTGAATATCTCACTAATGTCCCTCGATTTTGTTCATCGTTACGAGCCTTAACCAGTTTCCTTAATTTTCTTTACCAAAACTCCTCCTAGAATTTGTTGTTCTCTGTGATCAATCTTTTTCACCATTTTAATTACCCTGAATCAGAAATGAAATATAAAGTCAATATTGATATTTTTTTTTTAAATATCTTTTAGCTTGTAGGTTGAAGAATAGCATTGTCATAAATGTTAAAAACTCAAATTAACAAAGTGAATATATAAGAGCTCGTAAAAGTTAGATAATTATTAAAGAAAACGCAACCAAAAAGCATTTCGACAGTGTTGTAGATCAAATTTTGAAGTGGTAGCCGATAAAGAAAATACATAACTTAATTATTTATGAGATAATGCATCTTGTGGTTTGAATGTAAATATCCATGAATTTTTTTGAACATCTAAGATGCATTCATGCGTTGTTAAAAGGCTACTCATTTTCTTAAATACAGGATTTTTCTATAAAAAAAATCTGATTCATTGAGAGAGCACAATTATCAACAGCATATGTTAAAACACTTCGGGGAGGATGAGACAATTCACTATCAGAAAAACCTATCGAAAACAGCAACCAACCAATAACAAAATCACAGAGATAAAATGCCTAACAACATTTGATAAAGAATCAAGAACACTGGGTTAAACCAGAACCACATAGATAGCAAGGGACCTTCAACCTTAACAGAATCGTACAGACAAAATTAAAACCAAAAAAAGAAAAAAAAAACAAACCATCCAACCTCTGGACAATCAGAGGATCACAGAGACAACAAAAAATGAGAAACAAATCAGAAACCAAACAAATAATATAAGGCGATCAAACCAAACAATCATTAAAAAAATCACAAAGTCGCATTGTCTCAAACGGAAAGCACGGGAAAAGAATGCATTGAAGTTCAGGTGACATACCAAAGCCTTGATTCAAATGCAATGCCTCAGAACCCCTAGATTAATGGCAGTAGCAACAGTTGATCACAATATTGCGATGATAGTCTGATCTAAACTGCAAAAAAGCAGCGAGATTCAGAGTAAGAAATCGAAGTGCAAACAAACAAACGTAGGAAAAGTAACTCAATCTATAACAGTGTAATGGACTCAATCTGTGACAGTGCAAAGGACTTAATCTACAACAAAATTACACTTCACGAAAGAAAAGTAGCTAATCACGGGAAGGTATCATTTGTCGTCATGACCGTCTTTGCATTCAACTCTTCCATCTGAGATGATAGATTATCTTAAAAAAAGTTATTGAAACCTTCCAACAAACACAAAAACGTACTCAAACCAAACATTTTTACCACTCATCCCCACGCATAAAATGTATTGAAACCGTGACATGAAAATGAAAAAAAAAAAAAAAAAAAAAAAAAACCCCAATCTGGAACATCATTAGTTTTGATATAAGTTTTATCTTCCAGGGTTCCTTAATCACTATCATACATCATATATGGGGCAGATAATCTTTTCAACTTTTCTGTAGTTAATTTTCCATTGCATATCTCGGTACCCTTTCTTAAATACTCTTCCCATGTTTCAAATAACCTACCGTCAATTTTGATCAAGCTTCGATTGTTGAGTCCTCTTCGAGCTCATTTGGTATAATGTCCTATATCAGCGCTGTTTAATGATCCCAATTCAGTGTTTTTCTTACCCTGATCAATAGCCAATGGAAAATAAGCCAGATTTTAATTCAGTTTACTACCTTTAATATCTGGTGAGTAAATGGAACTAGAAAGTTTATCAAGCTTCCTTCGCCCCAGCAGTATGGTTAACCAAGTTATGGGTGGATGCAACTATACTCTATGGTGATGGAGTACTTATTTTCTTGTTCAGGTACTAATGAGTTTATAGATACTGCTTCATACTTTTTCTTGGTAGCTAGTTCAACGACAGAGAAACCAAACAACTTGGAATAAAGAAGTTTTAGGCACAGCACGTAATATGCTAAATCCTATTTAAAAAAATTTTAAAAACAATCCTAAATGCCTTATTTCAATCAAAATTTATACAGAGTAAGGAGGTTAAAGAGATTTGATAAGCTAATTAAACCTCAGGCAGAGTGTCACTCACACAGGCCAAACGTATACCATATCCCAAACCTCACTTCAAAATACACCAAAAATTGGAATGATTTCATTCTAATCTCAAAACAAAAGGCCAAATGTTAAGCATTAATTAATGAGAATTAAAATATAAACTCAAGAATTTGAAGTTTCAAATGTGCCATGTCTTGGGAAAAAGTACAACCAAGATTTGGCAACCTTGACCTATCAGATACCCCCAAAAACAAAAATAACAAAGATCAATCCAAAAAGGAGTTCAAAAGTTTAGAGCAGCAAACAGCATAAAAAATTAGGGAACACAACTTTCTTTTATATTTTCCAATCAATTCTAAACCCAGAAATCATTACGCCTAGACCTTTTATTTACACCACGGCCGTTGCTCTACCCCTACATCTACCAATCCAAATTTATTCAAGAAACAATGCTGAGGAGAAAATTCAGAAATAAGAATGTCCCCATGATTAGTCTTCTCGTTTATTTTTCACAAACCAATCACATATTTAAAATCTAGGTACGAAAGCTTTGCAAAGATAAATAAAAAATTTATATAACTAATTAGACTTTGAACATGCAATCAGGGCGCATAATCGTATACCTAAAAGTAGCAAGGAACCGGCTTCTTCCTACCACAACCAGAGTTCCTGAAATTTCAAAAGAAAGTAAATCCGTTAGCAATTCAGAGAAATTGGAGAACCAAATCGTATTAAATTTGAGTTAAATGAGCAAAGGTACACCAATTAAATGAGATACTAAACACATTTCGAATCTATGAAATAGAAGAACAATCATGTTAAGACCCCCAAGATGGTGTCCTAAGCACAAAATTATAGATTAATAAAGGTAAATCCCATTCCAAAGCTCCAACCTTTTAACCAAAAATGAAAACAAAAAGCATGGAACATATATTTCAGTTTTATTATTAGATTTTCTAAATCCTCAATTTAAATGTGTCGTAAAGATAATACCACCAACTAAGGGTGGCAATCTGACCATCGATGTGCATGTCATGTCGACTCTATGCAACTGAATATATAAAATTTAAGCAACCTCACAAAGTCTCATTGTGCATGTCATGTCTACTCTATGCAACTGAATATATAAAATTTAAGCAGCCCCACATAGTCTCCTAAGCATCTACAAACCATTAACATTATTTCCCCAATTTTATTTCCCAATTTTATCAAATGCTGCATAAACGATCACAATTTTAAGTAATTTAAGCAGTTTAACATAGTCTCCTAAGCAAACAAATTTAAGCAGTTTAAGATAGTCTCCTAAGCAGAGAATGATAGTTGAATAAAGAAAATCCCGATCCAAAGCTCCAACTTTTTAACCCAAAATGAAAATGAAAAGCATCGAACATATAATTCAGTTTTGTTATTAGATTCCCTACCATGAACACACACACACCAAACAGAAAACACTTATCACTTGCAGCCATGTTTCCAATTGCTTCTTGTGTTTTGATTACTTTTTCTTCTCTTATTGAAATCCAACCCACCCAATACATATATGAATTAATACCTAATGGTCCTTATGGTGTAAAGACAACAAAAAACAAAACAATTTGGAGTACATATATGATCCATGCTAGCCATGTTAAAATAAACTAAAAAAAAATCGATTGGTCCCAAATTAATGTATTGTTTTAATATAAAAACTGAGATCAGGTTGGAAGGAGAACATCCAGTGCCTTCACCACAATCTAGTCTCCATTAACCACTAATTTTTATCTTTTCGCTGAACTGCATGTTTTGGCACGCAGACACAGCTAGTCTCTGCTGCATTGGCATTTCTTTTAATTGGTTACAAAGGAATCAGAGAAGCCTCAACTGAGCTTTGTTTCTCCAAGGTGGACGATTTTTCAAGTGCACGGGTCTATTATCGAAAAGATTTATTGATAGTGAGCACTGTGACAATAAAACTGATCTGACCAGTCTATTTAATTTAATTTGAATAAAAACCAAAATTCTTCCATAGCCTCCATTTTGTAGTTGTCAACTTACCTTCCAACATAATTTCTACACATATACATCCATTTGAGGCCTATTTTGCTTCTTTCCTTCTATATTCATGTTAAAGATTATGCCAAATTTTATTAAAACAGTGGCTTCTTGATTAATAAATTTGGGCTAATCAAAATTCACTTTGCAGATAAATCCGGTGTTGGTGAAGATGGTCTTCTTCATATGCAAAAATTATTGGGAACTTGTCTGAATGTGATAACTGATTTGACCGAGGATTCCAATTAAGTCCATTCATTTGCAGGAAAATAAGAGATCTGACTTGCACACACTACTGCAAACAAAGCTTGCTTTCTCTCTTGAACAAACTATATAATTTGCCAAGTTGGGTTGCGAAATAAATTATCTTGAAGAGAATAGAGATGGTGATTCGGTCTATTATACTATTTTGGGTGACATTACATCTAACTGAAGAAACTAAAACAAAAGTATAGCAAATTATAAACCTAAAAATGTCAAGCAAGCAAGGCCATAATTAAAATGTTTCGATTTAAGTAGATAATAGTGAAAGGGTGAGGATGAACCTGCTGCTATCAATTGCAGATTCGAGTGAATGAAGCTCTCTATTTCTAAAAAACGTTCATATGGTTCACCTGCAAGGATCATCACACAGCCAAAAATTAGAGAGGATAAGAGTTTGTATTCGAACATAGTAAACAGAATTGTACCAAGGAATACATAAGGAACCAAGAAATGGAAAAAAAAAATCTACCAACAGAGGGATGAGAAGCAAACAGCAGGAAATTATGAAGAACTATAGAAATGAGCACAGTGAAACCAAAAAATTCGAATGATGGTTTTAACAAAGCAAACGGAAAACAAAACAATAATCAATGAATTTTAAACAGTGCATTACCTGTTGAATCAGAGGAGAAAAACTGAAAACCCATACCCTCCCATACATCCCCCTGTCATTCTCTCCTCACTGACCTTGTGTACTAACCCATTGATCAACCCCAAAAATGCACACAGCCATGCTTTCTCCTCTCTATCTCTATCTCCATGTCCATCTCTCTCTCTAAAATCGGAGAAAATCTCTTAGGCTCTATCCTACCTAAATCTCTCTCTCACTGAGTCCAAAATCGTAGCTCCCATCTCTCTCTAATCCGTCAGTCCCTCTGTCCCCCTCCTCTCCTCCCCCCAACAACCATCTGACCGATGCATCAGCCACATGACGACCCACCAGCAAGTCCCTCCCAAAAATCCTCTCCCCGAAATCCCCGCGAACCTCTCCCTCTCAACCCTTCTGTCGCCCTTCCCTTTCTCTCCCCGAGTCCTCTCTCGCCCCGAGTCAAAGCCCAGATCCAGCCTAAAGAGTGAAGACCCGTTCTTAAGCCCAGTGGCAATCTTGTAAATAAATTAAAATTGAGGCAAGATTGCACAGTGCCCTTCCTCCATACTTTTTTTTTTTTTTGAACCAAGGATACGGTACCAAGGCACAGAGGCCAGCCAAGAACAAAGAAAGCCGCAAAGGCTAACGCAGCAAAGGAACTAATGACAGAGCAAAGGCCCGAAATTACAATAGACGCTGCCACAGCTAGTGAAAAATAGTGTGAGATGGAGAAAGGGATAGCCCGTTGAACACCGCGTCGCATCTGGCTTTCCAGATAAACCAACAGGAGAAAGCCACTTGAGACAAAAACCTTGACTTAGACTCGGAGGACCCCAGCTACAACGAAAACAAGTGAGAGAGCTAGTCATCAAATGAGGAAATAGAGGCGCTAATAATACAAATGCAGAAAGGACCACCAAACCACACATGTTGCACCCACGGGCATAAAAGTAGCAAGTCCTTAATAGATTCCGAATGCAAAAGACAAATAGGACAGCATGGGTTTTCAGCACTCATTCTCCTAAACAGGTTCTCCCAAGTAGCAATGGCACATCTAACGTAACACCACAAAAAGAATTTCACTTTTGGAGAGACCTATAGCTTCCAAATACCAGCCCATACCTGAGGAAGAACAGAATGAGAAGTCGATGGACGGTCAAGCTTCCCAGCAGGAATAGAATTGCGCAGCCACCAATACCCTGATATAACCGAGTAAGGGCCAGTTTTAGAAGCAGGCCAGATGAGGCGATCAGGGGAACACGAATCCTCAATATGAATCCTGGAGATAGCAGCCTTAGCAGTCTCAGAAAATAGATCTCCAATCTCATCCTCGTTCCACGTCCTGCGCTCCGTGTCAATGATGGAGGCCACCACCGGTGTTTTGTCAATCTCCCATCTATCCTTGGGAATCAGACGACTGTTGATGATACCTGGAACCCAATTATCCTTCCACAAATTAATGGAATTCCCACTCAAAACCTACCATCTAGAACCACGAATGATCAGGTCCCGACCCTCCAGCAGGCTAGACCAAACCCACAACCCACGCTCACCTAGTTTTGCAGTAAAAAACGAGTCATGAGGGAAATATCTATCATTTAGCACTTTAACCCAAAGTGACTCAGGCTCGTAGAGAAAGCGCCAACACTGTTTGGCGAGAAGGGTAAAGTTGAAATCTTTCAGGCTTCAGAAACTCAACCCTCTATCCCTATTGGCGCGCCCCAAGTCATCCCACCTCAACTAGTGAATGCCCTGATCCTTCTTTTTATTTCCCCACTAAAACTTAGCAAGGGTTGCGTTAATCTCCCAGCAAAGACGATCGGTCAGCCAGAATACGTTCATAGGATATGTAGGAATAGCCAGGGCAACCGCCTTTATAAGTACTTCTTTACCTGCCTTGGAGAGGAATTGTTGCTTCCACCCCAAAATTTTTGCCAAGACCCGCTCTTTGATGAAAGCAAGCGCATCACGTTTCGATCTCCCCCACATTGTAGGAACACCCAAGTACGTCCCCAGATCCTCCACAACCGGCATTTCTAGGATGCCACTAAGCTCGTGGGCCAAAGCAACAGAAGTGTTGACGCTAAAATAGACCGTTGAATTCTGAGGCTTACCTGTTGACCAGAAGCCTTACAGTATGCTTTCAATAAACTCGACAAGTTCCTGGAATTATCAAGAGTATCTTCTAGGAACACAAGCGTGTCATCAGCCAAAAGAATATATGGGTTAGCTGAGGACCATTCGCACTGATCTGAATACCATCCAGGAATTGAAGATTAGTAGCCCTCTTAAAAAGACGAGAGAGAACTTCACTGACAATCAAAAATAAATATAGGGATAAGGGGTCCCCTTGACGCATCCCCCTTGACGGCTTGAAACTCTTTCCAGGCTGCCCATTAAGAAGCACAAAGAATTGGACAAAAGAAACAAAGTGCATCACAATATTCACCCAAGCATCACAAAAACCCATTTTCCTCATCACGACCTTCAAAAAATCCCATTCAACCCGGTCATAGGCTTTGTTCATTTCAACCAATTGGCAAGGATTTTAGATAACACCTTGTTTGTACTATACTTGACCAATCCCGAAACTACTGAGCACCAAGTCAACGTTATACCGTTAAGGACCTAGAAGAGTTTCCCTCCAACCAGAAGGCCAATCACAGCGCAACATGTGTCGACATCAAAAGCCAATCATAGCGCAACACGTGTCAACATCAGAAGACAATCACAACACGATACGTGTCAATGTTAGAATGAAACTAGAAACTCTCTTCTATAAATAGAGATCATTCTCTCACAATATTTCCTAATGTCATTTGTACTAAATCATTCACTAGTACTCACTAAATGAGAGCTTGAACCTATGTACTTGTGTAAACCCTTCACAATTAATGAGAACTCCTCTACTCCATGGACGTAGCCAATCTGGGTGAACCACTTACTTTTTGTGTTTGCTTCCCTATCTCTATTCTTTTACATACTTATCCACACTAATGACTGGAGCAATCTAGCGGAGGTCACAAACTTAACACTTTCTGTTGTACCAAAGTCCTCATTGATTTTGTGCATCAACATTTGGCGCCGTCTGTGGGAACGACACTTATTCCCACTCTCTTCAGCTTTGTTAAGCAGGTTTCCACCATTCGTACACTTTCTTTTGACCAGGGATCCCTTTCCAACATGGAGAGCGAAGGAAGCCACAGCACACAGAATGACACCCCTCTTGCACCTGGTGCGAAGCAACGAAAGAAGGAATAAAAGAAGTTTGCTTTTCAGGCTAAAATCGATGAGTTTGAGGCTTAGAACAACAAGATATCGATGAAGAATGAGATCCTCCAAGAGCAGTATGAGAAGGTTTTCGAGATGCTCCACGAGGCTAGATATACTAAAACACACGAGCTTATCACCCTTGTAGAAGTCAACCATCAACTGGATGCCTTCCAACACGGAGGGTCATTTGCCCTCGACATGGGTATTCCTGTTGAGGAGTGAGCTACTCATCGAAATGGCGACCAACATGAGACTTCTCTTAACCCAGCCCTTCGACCCGAAGCAGGAGAAGTGGAGGAAGACACCTCCTTACAGAAGGAGTGGAAGGATCGAAAGCCGTCTTTCACGACTGTCGAGACTTTCTAAAGCAACGTCAAGACAATCCCATCCATGTAAGCTCGAAGATCAATGACCCAAGGGTCTCTGAAAGACTCAGTCCCTCCCATGTCCCAGGCCAGCTACCAATTTAGGGAAAAGGAAACAAGTCATAGAGAAACACGAAGTTATAGGGGACTCAAAGATGTTCTGATAGACATACCTTGGAAGTCACTACGGGGAGTCCAAGGAAAAATCACATGCTCTTGATCAAACCTTCCTACTTCTAAGAGGAGATGTAGATTTATGAAAGAAAGCTCAAGTGGTACATGACTCCACTCAGGACTCTTTTGTCCTACAGCTCCTTAAGGAAGTAAACAAGTTGAAGGCCGAACGACAAATTGAGATACCTGATTGGAACCAACCTAGGATTGGCCCTCTTACAAGGAGGATCCTCGACACCCCCTTCAAGCAAAGACAAAGTAAGACCTGATTGAACACCTAACCTCTTTGAGTCCACCATGGTATTCCGGATGCACACCGATGAAGAGCTATGTCTCCTCCATCCTCTCTAGAGGAGTTTTAAACTGGTATTGTCGTCTTCCATCTGAGACGATAGACTCATTTGAGGAATTGAGGAAACTGTTTGTTTCTCAACACATTTTCTAGACCAATCGCTTGCACTTTACGGATGACTTGTACACTATTTGCCAGAAGCCAGACGAGTCATTACGTATGTATGCTGGCCGCTTCAGCCATGAGTATTCCCCTTATGCCGAGGCAGACGACAAGACTGCCCTCAAAGTCTTCATGGCAGGCCTACGTGATTGTTTCTTCAAGTACATGATCAATGCCAACACTTGGAAAACTTACTCTGAGGTGATGGCACAGGCTTACAACCACGCCTCCGCTGAGGCAAAGACATATCAAGGGAAAACCCCCCACAGCCACCCCTTATCAACAAGTAGGGAGTGGAAGCTAGATCTAACCAAATGAGAAGACCTCGACCTTCCAAACGGTAGCGGTGCCTCCCCTTGCCTTACTTAAAACTTCACCAAGTCAACAGACATATCAACCTCAGGGAAAAAGGAAAGATTTCCATCCTCACCAGTCTCATTTTAGTAAAAGGAGCAAGGGACACTATCGTAATAACCAGGGGTATCGCCACGATAATGCTCGCCCCTAAGCAGTCAACACAGCGGGCCAAATGCGTGTTAGGATAGGCCTTACCTCGAGGTATGAGACATACACACCTTTGAACGCCACATGCATGGCCATTTACCCTAGCATAGCACACTTGATACCGAAGCCAATGCCGAAGCAGTCGGGTTACAAGCCCACGAAGAACACGGGCATGTTTTACTGCTACCACGAGTATAACAGCCATGACGGCGAAAAGTGTATCACCCTTCGTGATCATATTGAAGCTTTGGCGCATGAAGGAAAAATTGATCGATTCCTTCTTCACCCTTCAAGGGATAACCGTAACCAACGCCAAGTGAATGTGATATATTCCATAAGCGGCGACACACCCATATTTGAATCTTCCAATAGGGCCATGAAAAATAGCGAACGAGCTTTAAGGCCTGGCCACCAAGTGTTTCACGTGGAAGACATCAAGGGAGGCAAGTATCAAAAGCCTAACTGGGATCCAATATGTTTCTACCTTGAGGAAGAAAGAGGTATCATCTACCCTCACAACGACCCATTGATCGTGGAGGCTCACATAGCCAACTTTGAAGTACAATGAATCCTGGTAAACATTGGGGTTTTGGTCAATATCATGTTTGCTGAAGCTTTTAGGGCACTTAAAGTAGCTGAACACTTGCTCGATCGCTCGATTTCTCATCTGATAAGTTTCTCCGGTGATATCGTGCAACCTTTAGGGAGTATACACTTACCTTTCACCATTGGTACATGGCCTTACACAGTTACCATTACCACTAACTTCCTGGTGGTTGATTGCCCAACGGCATACAATGTCATCTTTGGACGCACATGCATCAATGATCTCAAGGCCATGGTATCCACACATATGTTGTTGATGAAATTTCCAACCCCTTATGGCAATGGTTACATCAGAGGAGATCAACTTAGTGCACGAACATGGTACAACACTTCGGTCAAGCAACAACACCTGCCTGTGCTCAAGGAAACCTTTTCTATACATGACCAAGTCATAAAGACCAGCCGGAATGAAGCCAACTTAGATCTTCACGGTGGCAACAATCAACCCGACGATCCTCGAGATGACTCTTTCACCCAGCAAGCACAACCCGCTGAAGAGCTGGAGAAGGTTTCTATATCAAAAGATTATCCAGATCGCATGGTGAAGATTGGCACCACCTTGTCACCACCCATTCGGTTGGCATTGATCTATTTTTTATAAGAGAACACTGAGGTCTTCGCCTGGTCATATGAGGACATGCTAGGCATCTCTCCCGATATCATATGTTATCGCTTGAGTATTGACCCTAAGACCGAGCCGGTGAAACAGAAGCGAAGATCTTATGACGTTGAACGATACGAAGCAATGAAGGCAGAAATTGAAAAACTCAAAGGCTTAGGCTTCGTCCGCGAAGCCAATTACCCAATATGGGTAGCAAATATGGTCCTTATTAAGAAAAATCCGACCAAAGAAAGTCTCTTGCTCCAAAAGGTCTTATGGAGAATGTGTGTCGATTACACCGACCTAAACAAAGGATGCCCGAATGATAGCTTTCCTCTTCTTTTCATTGATAGACTTATAGACTCTACAGCATGGTGTGAACTCTTGAGCTTTATAGATGCTTACTCAGGATATAATCAAATCCTCATGAACCCTCCAGACCAAGAACACACAGCTTTCACTACTGACAGGGGACTATATTGTATAAAGTCATGCCCTTCGGCCTAAAGAATGCGGGAGCGACTTATTAGAGACTAGTCAATTCAATGTTCACCAAACAGATTGAGAAGAGTGTGGAAGTTTACGTTGATGATATGCTAGTCAAAAGCAAACATGTTGACCAACGCATCGCTAACCTATCTGAAACTTTCACTATTCTGAAGAGGTATCGAATGATGTTGAATCCCAACAAATGTGCCTTCAACGTAGGCTTTGGCAAATTCTTAGGCTTCATGATAAGCTAACGAGGCATTGAGGCTAATCCCGAGAAGATCAAAGCAATCCTCGACATGAAGGAACCGGTAACTTCAAAAGACATTTAGAGCCTTATTGGCAAGGTGGCAGCCTTAACTAGGTTCATCTCTAAGGCCACAGACAGATGTGCTCCTTTCTTCAAAGCATTTAAGGGAAGTAAGAAGTACATTACATGGACTGATGAATGTGCCGAGGCATTCACGAACCTCAAAAACTACTTGAGTAAGGCCTATCTGCTCTCTAAACCTGAGGTTGGTGACACTCTTATTATCTATTTGTCAGTATCAGCTTCAGCAGTAAGTTTCGTTCTCATTCGAAATGATAGTAATGTCAAACGGCCTGTCTACTACGCTAGCAAGGCCTTACAAGATGCAGAGACTCGATACTTCAACATTAAGAAATTGGCTCTAGCATTGGTTATGTCTACTCGAAAACTTCGCCCTTACTTCCAAGCACACTTCATCATCGTGTTACCAATCATCATTTTCGATAAATACTCCAAAGTCCTGACACTTAGGGGCGAATGATAAAATGGGCGATATCATTGGATGAGTTTGACATCTCCTACCAACTAAAGCCAGCTGAAAAAGGCCAAGCAGTGGCAGATTTCATCGCCGACTTCACATATCCTGTTAACATTGTTTCTACGCCTAAATAAGTGGTTTCATTACCCTCGGAAGCTTAGAAAATAGAACTAACAGCCCCAACATGGAATCTATATGTTGATGGCTTGTCCAACCAACAGGGTTGTGGAGCAGGACTAGTCTTTATGACCCCTGACATAATCGCGATGGAGTATGCTCTTCGTTTCAAATTCAAGGCGTCGAACAATGAGGCAGAATATGAAGCCTTCCTAGCAGGCTTACATTTGGCTCAACACCTTGGGGTTAAACGAATTGATATCTTCAGTGACTCCCAATTGGTGGTTAACCAGGTCACCAACAACTTTGACACTAAGGATAGCTCCATGGCAGCATATCTGGCATAAACACAATTGTTGCTCAAGCACTTCCACTACCAGATCACCCAAATTCCTTGAGCGACAAAAAGTCATGCAGATGTTTTGGCTCGCCTCGCCTCAGCGATGGAAGACAAGATTGGGAGAAAAATTCAGGTCGAATTGTTGGCAGCACCAAGCACCATGGTTGCAGAAGTGGGCAACTTACAACAGGGGGATAGTTGGATTACCCCGTTTTATAATTTCCTTGCTCATGACACCCTTCCAAATGACAAAGTCCAAGCTAAGCAGATTCGATACAAGGCTACCCGTTACTTAATCATTAATGACCAACTCTACAAGCAGGGTTTTAACCTACCATACCTAAGATGCCTTACGCCCGCAGAGGTGGAAATTGTCCTTCGGGAAATACATGAAGGAGTCTGCGGAGATCATGCTGGATCTCGATCCCTAGCACACAAGGCTTTTCGCCAAGGATATTACTAGCCAACACTCCACCAAGATGCCATCAGAATATCTCGCTCATGTGATAAGTGTCAACGCTACGCAACTATTCCTCACTCCCCTCCCAAGCCGCTCACTCCTATGATCAGCCCTTGGCTTTTCACCTAATGGGGACTTGATTTGATCGGCCTAATGCCTGCAGGGAAGGGTAAAGTCCGTTATGCAATCATTGCAGTTGACTACTTCACAAAGTGGGCTGAAGTAGAACCATTGGCAACCATTACTGAGGCAAAAATAGAAGACTTCGTATGGAAGAACATCCTTTGTAGAGTCGGCATTCCCAATACGATAGTCACTGACAACAGGCGACAGTTCGACAACAATAAGTTCCGCATGTTTTGCTCGAAATTCAACATCAACTTATGTTTTGCCTTGCCAGCTCATCCCCAATCTAATGGACAAGTCGAAACCATCAACAAAATAATCAAGCGAACTTTGAAAACCAGCTTGGACAAGGCTAAAGGTTGTTGGCCAGAATTTGTACCCCAAGTTATTTGGTCATACCGTACTTCGTATCGGACATCAACAGCAGAAACCCCATTCTCACTTACCTTTGGTACAGAGGCAGTTGTCCCAGTTGAGCTTGAGCAAGCAACGTTCCAAGTCCAGTACTACGTGCAAAGCAAAAATGACAAACAACATACCTCAACTTAGATCTAGTCGAGGAACATAGAAACCAGGCTCACTTGAGGAATGTCGCCTACAAGCAGCGTATCTCCAACTATTATGACTCAAGGGTCAAACCTCGTTCTTTCAAAGTGGGGGACTGGGTATTGAAGAAAAGATTACTCTGCGATAAAGTCCCAAGTGAAAGAACACTTAGTCCAAACTAGGATGGACCATTTGAAGTTGTTGTCATCAGTCACCCTGGTTCCTACAAGCTTAGAAGCTCTGATGGCAAGACCCTTGGCCATCCATGGAATGCTGATCACTTGAAGTACTATTACAAGTAAACTCACAGTGTGCAAGTGTTAAGCTTCAGCCGTTCGGCATCCTATGTAACGAAGATTATTTGGCATGAATTCAATAAAGAGGTGATTTAGACAACTCGGTCCTAATCCTCTTACATTCCTAGCAATGAAACACTTGGGTTCAAAGCTTCAACATGAATGCTTCCAACATGAAACAAAGTCTAAGTATATTTCAACAAGACTATACAAATAAACGAGCAGCTCCACAGTATATTCGTTCAATCATACATTCCAACACATTCATACATAAGCCAACTGTGCTTCGAAATGGTTCAACATACTTTGTGTCATTCGACACTTGCTACAATGTGCATCGACACCTTGCCTTTATTCTCACTAACCAGGTGATGAAATTTGAAGGAACTCATCTTCATGCCACCAACCAGGTGATGAAATGTACAACATGTACTCTCCTTCATGCCACCAACCAAGTGATGAAATGTACAACCCGTACTTTTCTTTATGCCACCAACCAGGTGATGAAATGTACAACCCGTACTTTTCTTTATGCCACCAACCAGGTGATGAAATGTACAACCCGTACTCTAATATCATTTAGCAACTTGCCACTTATGCCACCAACCAGGAGAAGAAAGAACTCATCTTCATGCCACCAACCAGGTGATGAAATGTACAACCTGTACTCTCCTTCATGCCACCAACCAGGTGATGAAATGTATAACCCCGTACTCTCCTTCATGCCACCAACTAGGTGATGAAATGTACAACCCGTACTCTAATATCATTTGGCAACTTGCCACTAATGCCACCAACCAGGTGAAGAAGGAACTCATCTTCATGCCACCGACCAGGAGATGAAATGTACAACCCATACTCTCCTTCATGCCACCAACCAGGTGATGAAATGTATAACCCGTACTCTAATATCATTTGGCAACTTGCCATTCATACCACCAACCAGGTGATGAAATGTACAACCTGTACTCTCTTTCATGCCACCAACCAGGTGATGAAATGTACAACCCGTACTCTAATATCTTTTGGCAACTTGCCACTTATGCCACCAACCAGGTGAAGAAGGAACTCATCTTCATGTCACCAACCAGGTGATGAAATGTACAACCCGTACTCTCCTTCATGCCACCAACATGGTGATGAAATGTACAACCCGTACTCTAATATCATTTAGCAACTTACCATTCATGCCACCAACCAGGTGATGAAATGTGATGAAAGGTGATGAAGGAACTCACCTTCGTACCACCAACCAAGTGATGAAAGCAACTCACCATTCATTCCACCTACCAGAAGACGAGTGGTACAACTTGTACATGTGAACTCCTAGCATTCACAAATAATCAAAAACCCTCAAGCTTAACAGCTCAACTAGGGGAGCACTTATGCCCAACAAGAGTTATAGTCACCAACAAAGTCTTATTGCAAGCCAACAACAACTTCGGTGCATGGCATACGAAGATCAAGCTATTCAGCCCTCTTGCATCTGTTTCAGACATTTCCCCTCTGTAACAATGCAAACATTACAACTTGTAGAAAGCTTTACACACTCTTGATCAAGACAGTGTGAAGCAAAACCAATTTATGGTGCCAATAAGAGCTTCATCAAAAGAGTTCAACCACAATTCTCAAAAGCTTCACACTCTTGATCAAGACAGTGTGAAGCAAAACCAATTTATGGTGCCAACAAAGCTTCATCAATTGAGGGCAACCACAATTCTCAAAAGCTTCACACACTCTTGATCAAGACAGTGTGAAGCAAAACCAATTTATGGTGCCAACAAGAGCTTCATCAATGAAGGGCAGCCACAATTCTCAAAAACTTCACACACTCTTGATCAAGACAATGTGAAGCAAAACCCATTTATGGTGCCAACCAGAGCTTCAAGAGCTTCATCAAAAGAGTTCAACCACAATTCTCAAAAGCTTCACACACTCTTGATCAAGACAGTGTGAAGCAAAACCAATTTATGGTACCAACAAGAGCTTCGTCAATGGAGGGCAACCATAATTCTCAAAAGCTTCACACACTCTTGATCAAGACAGTGTGAAGCAAAACCAATTTATGGTGCCAACAAGAGCTTCATCAATGGAGTTTAACCATAATTCTCAAAAGCTTCACACACTTTTGATCTAGACAGTGTGAAGCAAAACCAATTTATGGTGCCAACAAAAGCTTCATCAATGGAGTTTAACCACAATTCTCAAAAGCTTCACACACTCTTGATCTAGACAGTGTGAAGCAAAACTAATTTATGGTGCCAACAAAAGCTTCATCAATGGAGGGCAACCACAATTCTCAAAAGCTTCACACACTCTTGATCAAGACAATGTGAAGCAAAACCAATTTATGGTGCCAACAAGAGCTTCATCAAAAGAGTTTAACCACAATCCTCAAAAGCTTCACACACTCTTGATCAAGACAGTTCGAAGCAAATTCAATGTATATGGTTCATCCAAACCTTCGACTACTACAAGGTGTGGCTTGCATCACAATCTCTTGCTCAACTGTGTGGAAGCAAAATTTGTATATGTTGTCTCTCCCACATTTTCAAATTTCTAGTTTCCAAAAAAAAAAAAAAAAATTGGGAAATTCAACAAATTTCTAGTTTTCCAAAAAAATAAAAATAAAAAAATTGGGAAATTCAACAAAAGCTTCAACTCCAAAGCTTCACCTACAAAGCTTCAATTCCAAAGCTTTACCTACAAAAGCTTCAACACAAAAGCTTCACCTACAAAGCTTCAACTCCAAAGCTTCACCTACAAAGCTTCAACACAAAAGCTTCACCCACAAAAGCTTCACTTACAAAAGCTTCACCCACTACAAAAGCTTCACTCATAAAAGTTTCACCCACAAAAGCTTCACCCACCACAAAAGCTTCACCTACAAAAGCTTCACCCACAAAAGCTTCACCCATAAAAGCTTCACCCATAAAAGCTTCACTAACAAAAGCTTCACCCACCACAAAAGCTTCACCCATAAAAGCTTCACTTACAAAAGTTTCACCTACAAAGCTTCAACACAAAAGCTTCACCTACAAAAGCTTCACACTATCTTGATCAAGAAAGTGTGAAGCAAAATCAATTGATGGTACCCAACAAAGCTTCACCTACAAAGCTTAAAATATATATATATTCGGAAATTCAAAAATTCAAAAATTCAAAAATTTGAAAATTTGAAAATTCTAAAATTCAAAAATTCAAAAAAAAAAATTCAAAAAAAAATAAAAAAAAAATTGCCTAGGCCTCCTTTTCTTTAG
This sequence comes from Malus sylvestris, assembly GCF_916048215.2. Classification (NCBI taxonomy): domain Eukaryota; kingdom Viridiplantae; phylum Streptophyta; class Magnoliopsida; order Rosales; family Rosaceae; genus Malus; species Malus sylvestris. The sequence goes on from NC_062275.1 coordinate 32,476,315, forward strand.
GCCTAACAACTTTCATAACAAATATATATGAAGGAGGAGTTTTAGGCTACCACTTAGAAAGGAAATGCCTCATTCGTCAACTCCCTCGACCGGAGATTTGGGGGACTCCTACCATATGCTACTACACCTTGATACTCGGAAGTCTCACGACCACTCAGTGACTTGGATTTTTCAAGTCTCTAACCGAGAAGTTTTCCTCACTCGGGAAATTAAGGGAACACTACCTCAACCTACATGCTTCACTCACAAAGCTTCAACATACAAGCTTCAACAAAAGAAAAAAATCAAAGAACTTAGTGAAGAAGGCTTTGGTGTATTTAACACAATACGCTGAAATGAAGCAAAGCTTATTTATTGATATCTCCGATAAGTTACAAATATATACATATACATGAGTCAAAATAAACAAACAAGAGGGAGCCTTCACAAAGGTTGCTTAGGAGAAGTCTCAGTAGTCGTAAGAGCCCCAGAAAGAGAAGGCACCGGAGGGTGATCATTCGGAGCCTCAGTACTGGGCAGAACCCCAGAAGGAAGAGGCACCGAAAGTTGATCATTTGGAGCTTCAGTATGCAGTACAACCCCAGAAGACAAAGGCAATAAATGCCTTTGGAACAAACTCATAAACCTCTGATGATCAAGTAAAATCTGACTATCAGATTCCTGCAGCTTATCAAGCTTCGTCTTCATGTTTGTAACATAGTCATGTGCAAGCCTGTGCAAATGTTTATTCTCATGCTTGAGCCCTCTGATCTCCTGTTTGAGACTTATCACTTTAGCCGCCAATGATTCAACTTGGCGGGTTTGAGCAAATAGGCGTTTAGCCATATTAGACACAGAATCTGCATATTGAACACTGAGAGCCAGAGAATCCTTAACAGCCAACTCATCAGACCGTTTGGACAGTAGTCTATTATCTTTAGGAGTGAGAATGTTCCTGGCCACCACCACAGCGGTTATATCATTTTTTATCACAGAGTCTCCAACGGTAAGATGACCAGTAAGGGATAAGAAGGATGGGCGCCATATGTTGTCTTGAGGAGACATGGCTACCTCTTCACCAAAGTTCAAGTCAAAATGACGGTCGGATAGGCCAGACATTTTCAGAAATGATGAAGGAGAAATATGGTCCAATAAATCTCTGAAGTACAAAAATAAGGGGAAAATACCCACAAGCAATAACTCTATGAATGTACTTCTTGCACACAATTGTTGCCCTTATAAAAGAAAGGGCAACATGGTCGTTGGTTCAAAAAATCGAAGAGGCACCATTCTTCGGATTTCGAAGAGGCACTACTTTCCACACGCAACATCAGCTCCTCAGGTACCACAGATAACTTTGCCAAAGATCTATGACAAAGTTTAGACACATAAATTTTGAAAGTCCAGCTACCCTACTATTACCCACAAGGGTAAATGAACAGCACCACTGCTTGATAACTGGAAGGTCCTTATGTGTGTCAACCTCCGTGCTCCGTGGCAAGGCAGATTGGCAAAAATGCCTAACCTTTACTCACATTCGAGAAAACACTCCCAACAAGATTGCTTGCTCAAAAATCGAAGAGGCACCGCTCTCCGATTCTTAAGGGCCAGACTCCCAACAGGATTACTTGCTCAAAAATCGAAGAGGCACTGCCCTCCGAATCTCAAGAGCCAAACTCCCAACAGGATTACTTTATCAAAAATTGAAGAGACACCGCTCTCCAAATCTCAAAAGCCAGACTCCCAACATGATTGCTTTCTCAAAAATCGAAGAGGCACCGTTCTTCAAATCTAAAGAGCCAAATCTTCGACAGGATTGCTTGTTCGAAAACCGAAGAGGCACCGCTCTCAGAACTTCGAGAGCCAGATTTCCTTGGATAAAGCTTGTCTGCAATCTTCACACGCAACATCAGCTTTCCAGATACCACAAACCTCTTTTTCAAAGTGCTCTGACAAAGTTAAAACACGTGAAGCTTGAAGCTTCTACTACATTGCTATGACTAAGAAGGGTAAATGAATAGCAATACTACTTGTTGTTAGGGAGACTCCTATATACGTCGACCTCTATCCTCTACGGACAAGTAGATCTGTAAAAATGCTCAACCCTTCCTCATATCTGAGAGGGCACTCCCAACGAAGTCTCTCGAAATACTCAGCTTTCTCCCCCCCCCAATAATACCTATGCAAACCAGCCACACAAGAGCAAGAGTATCTCATATCATCAGGGTTAAAAGCAAGAGTATCCCATATCATGCTTTTTCCCTGTCTTTTCCTTTGGCCTTGTTCTTCCCTACAAGACAAGGAGAAAGAGAGCAATCAGTTCAGCACTTAGAATCAAGCTTCCAGTCAGGAACTGACTGCCTGGAACCCCTTGCCTGATTACTTACCTGGCATTGCTCTCGAGTACTCATCTTCAACATCTTATGCTTCCAGAGAAGATACCACATCTGCCTGATGAATAGATAGGACAAGTGAGAAAGATACAAGGAAGCATGTGGAAACAAGCGTAACAAAACACGTGCCGATACATCCACTACTTTGTCAACAGCAAAAGTATCCCATATCATCAGGGTCGAACGTACTCTAGATTTGATGAACTTGTTTTAACCCTCAAATTCTTGAGTCGGCCTTATACTCTGGAGGAAACCATAAAACCCTCTAGCCCAGTTCAAGAATAAGCTTGTGGAAAGTTACTTCTTCAAAAGCAAAAGTATCTCATATCATCTCTTCTCCATTTGCTTATTCTTATCTGTGTTGTTGTTTACGACACAAGGAGAAGGAGAACAATCAATCGGAAGCCGAAGTTGAACCTCCGATCCAGGTTGCTTGCTTGGAAGTTTGATTGGTTACCTTGTTTGTTACCTCATTCGGTAAATCTCCTAGCTCGATGACTTGGGGGACTCCTACTATAGGGTTTGTATCGCACTTGACCAAGCCCGAAACTACAAGTAAGCTTCAAGTGAAAATGATACATTACCTTGTGCATCTTCATCGATTAGATACCACCCCTGGATAGAGGAAAACTACTTCTAGAGAAGATGCCACATCGACATATGAGACAGATAAGGCAAGTGAAAATGATACCACAATTTGGTACTTAGAAGTTTCATGATTACTCAATGGCTTGGATCTTGCAAGTCCCCAACCGAGGAGCTTTCCTCACTCGGGAACTTAGGGGAGCACTGCTTGTACCAAACTTGACCAATCCCAAAACTACAGAGCACCGGTCAACGTTATACCGTCAAGGACCTAAAAGAGTTTCCCTCAAACCGAAAGGCCAATCACAGCGCGACACGTGTCGACATCAGAAGCCAATCATAGCGCAACACGTGTCAACATCAGAAGCCAATCACAACACGACACGTGTCAATGTCAGAATGAAACTATAAACTCTCTTTCATAAATAGAGATCATTCTCTCACCATATTTCCTAATGTCATTTGTACTAAATCATTCACTAGTACTCACTAAATGAGAGCTTGAACCTATGTACTTATGTAAACCCTTCACAATTAATGAGAACTCCTCTACTACGTGGACGTAGCCAATCTGGGTGAACCACGTACATCTTGTGTTTGCTTCCCTATCTCTATTCATTTACATACTTATCCACACTAATGACCGGAGCAATCTAGCGAATGTCACAAACTTAACACTTTCTGTTCTACCAAAGTCCTTACTGATTTTGTGCATCAACACACCTTGTAAGAGTAATTGCAAAGGCTTATTGGTTTGAATTGCTTCATGTTTTTTGGGTGTAGGACCTTGGGAATTAAAATAATATGCGTTGAATTTATCAGGTTTGGGCAAGCTCCCCTACTAAGGCATTCAACAGCCATCCCCATCACCTTCGAAGAAATAATATCCCAAATATTTTGAAAAAAGACCCCTTGGAACCCATCCGGACCAGGCGCATTCATCCCTCCCATTTCAGCCGAAGCCTCACTGATCTCCTATTCATCCACCGGCTTCCCTAAAGCAACATTCATCTCAGCAGTAACAATTGGGTCAACACATTCCAGAATGTCCCCCCAGCATCGACTCCCCTCCGTTGAGAACAACCGCAAGAAATGGTCGTCAATCATACGCCAGATACTTGAGAGATCATCCGTCCAATTCCCACTTGCATTTTGGAGCCTCCCAATATGGTTTAATCGCCTGCGTTGAACCGCAGATTGGTGGAAGAAAGCAGTGTTTGCATCACCCGCTTGAAGCCACCGAACGTGGGACCTCTGAAGCCAAAATTGTTCTTCATGCTCCTTACGTTTGTTAATCTTCTCTGTGATCTCCTTAATCTCATCCATATTTACCCCCAATTCATTTGCAGCCTTCCTAGATGGTCGGAGAAAGAAGTAATCTCATTCTTCCGGCCTCTAAAAGAGGCAGTGCTCCACCTCTTAAGGTTTCGTTTAGTTGCTTGGATTTTCCTATGCCATTTGTTCAACCACGAAGCTTCAACATCCATGTTCCTGGTTCTTTCAATAGTTTATTTGCACCCCGACTTCTTACACTATAAAGCTTCGAACTTGAACAAGTGCTTGGTCTGCATACCACCTGGGTTAGAATTAATGATTAAGGAGGAATGATCAGAGGCGCAGGCCGTCCCGTGGGTGACGGTGGTGCGAGCCACCAGGCTTGCCAAGTACCGTTCACCAAACCCTTATCCAAACGCTCTTGAACCAGGGAATTGTTACGGGTTCCACGCCAAGTGAATTTCAGACCCATAAATCCCAAATCAATCAGCTCCATGGTGTCCATGAAATCTTGTAGATACTGAGGTCTAGAAATGTTCATAGAGACCCACCTTCCTTCTCGAAATCCCATAGAATTTCATTCAGGTCTCCTCCATAAAACCAAGGCCTTCCCACTGGTTCCAATTCCTGAGAGATCCATCTCCAAAAATCCCTCTTCTCAACCCTATATGGGTTACCATAGACCCAGGACACTACGAATCAATCTGACTCACCCCTAACCCTCAACTTAGAATGGATCAGGTTCTTTGACAAGCTAAGAATGTTGACTTCTATCATTCCATTCCACCATAGACTGAGGCCTCCCGCAGCACCTATAGGGGGAACATCAAAACCATCTTGATAACCCATCCTTCTGTGCACACCTTCAATCCTGTTATTTTTCATTTTAGTTTCTGAGAGAAAAATCATAGAGGGTATATATTGCCTAATCAGCCCATGAAAGGCTCAAACCACTGTGTCCGACCCAAGACCACGACAATTCCACATAAGAAAAATCATGAAGATCTTGCGGCTGTTTCGGGCCAGTCGTCACCGCTACAGTTTGATTCCCCTACGTCAATAGCCTTTTGGTTCCAGTCGACCACATCCTAGATTGAGACCTCCAAAAGATCCTCCTCCGCCACAAGGATACCCACGTTGTGCTGATCCCCCTCCTTGATAGTTGTCCCCCTCGACGATTTCCTCCAACCTTTCCTCCTAACACTACCCGAACTGCAACCTTCGACCTTCGCTTTCTTATTATTCTGCTTTAAGTTAATCCTCAATCCTTCGGTTGCCCGCTTTATTCCCAGCTTCCCAAAGACTGTAGTAAGGTGGTTTTTTCTCCGAACATCCTTCACCTATTTCTGGAATTGAATGATGCAAAGTAGGAAGGCTGCAAACGATAAGGCATGTCCTCGAGATTTGAGACTCCAAAATTGGCTTACTTGGGCTAGTCTTGGTAGTTCCACTAGGTCTAGTCACACCCAACTCCTCACAACTGACATTCCTATTTTGGGCACTCCTGCATCCTCCCATAGATTGCCTAACCTACCCTTGAGACTGTCCATCGCTAATCACTAGTTGAGGCCCAGCAGAATGAGGCAACCCCTACACCTGATGCCCAGCAATGCTAGCAGCGTAGGCCCTGGAAGAGCGTCCCTCTAAGGACATGGCCTGCCTTCTCTCCCTACTCGCTCCAGCACACCTCCTCTAGCCTTGAAAGATCACGTCATGTCTGGTAATGTTCAGCACGTCACGAATAATCTTCGTTCGAGTCTAATCCCCATACCCCGCGGCACTATTCGTATTTGGTTGATAGGAGCATTCAGTACTATCATGCCCGATTCTCCCACACTTATAACAGAAGTTCTGCAGTCTTTCATATCGGAATTCCACCCATGAGTCTCGATCCTCATTCCTAGCCAACCAACACACATGTAGTAACGGGTTAGTGGTATCAACCATTACCCTTACACTAAGGTACTCCCTAGCATGTGTCAAGTCTTCCACCTCTAGGACTTCCCCAATTTTTTCGGCCAAGCGTTGAGCGTTCTCAAAGGAGCTGAGATACATATGGACCCCTCTCATCTGGACCCAAAATGGGACCATATGCATCAGAATTTCCTCTATAGCTAGGTCACAAAGCCATCTCTTCACAGAGAAGTTTTGCTTCATTACAGCCCAAGGAACCTGGTCAAGAATTTTGGATGCCATGTCCTCGTCTCTAGCTATGATGATAAAAGTATTCTTTTTGACCCAGTTTATCTGAATCTCACCAAACTCCTTCCAAACATTTCTTAAGATGTTCCTAACCCCCCACTTGTTAAGGGAGTGGTTGACCAGAGCCTCTCCCATCAGTTTGACCCCTTGCTATATGTTATCCAACTCCATAGCCCCTTCAAGTTGGACGGAGAGCTCCTCAATCTCTGTCTGCACCATGTCGCGGAGCTCAGTTTTTGTCACAGTGAGTTGCGATTCAGCTTCACAAAGTTGCCAAATATTTTGACCCCCTTGAAACAGACTTATGCAGTGAATAAAGCTAACAATGGGCAGAAAGAACTTCTTGCTTATTCTCCAAATGTACTTCGAAACAAACCAATTAGCCATAAATGTTGCCAATATGGAAGTAGACGTATTCGCCATAAAGACTATGTTCAGAACTTTGCTCAACCCTAACCACCCCACCCACCATAGAAGCCTGATGGGGGTTTATATTGACCCCAAGAACCAGATCACGAAATAAAAAACCAAACAAACTAAATCAAGGGATGAAGATTCGCCGCTCAGAAAAGTACCAAAGATTCGTCCCTTAAAGTAAACTGAGCAACAGAGTAGTTAAGTCCCTGACACCCATCTGAGAAAGAGTTTGAAAATACCTGGGAAACAGATCTGACAGATAAAAGCCAAGGGAAGAAGCAAACCACTGCAGCAGGACATTAAGTAGCCACTCGAATTTAGATCTGAGAGATAGATCTCTTTTCCTGGACAAACCATCAAGAAAACCTGCAGATTTGACAGCCAATATCCACCCACCGACCAAAGCAGAGAGTAAATGCAGGGGTGATAGAGAGTTAAGAGAGAGGGAAGACCGAAATCTAATATGGATTCACTGGAAGAAGCACCGAACACAAAAATTAATTGCAATCAGAAGACGGGACACTCACAGATGAGGGAAGAGCTCTCACAGGGGAGAGAACATCTCTCACGGCAGAGAGAAGATCATTAAATAATGATTGCTCACCTTTTCATCAACCAGTATACAGTGTAGACCTGTATATTTATCAGTCGTTTATGGAATTCTCGCTCTCCACATTCTACCCCCTAGTTTAACTAAAGTAATGTTTGGTTTCTTAATTTTGTATCTAATGCTCATCTTAGGATAACATTTGTTTTCTATGATTTTAGAATCAGTGGAGATGTTTTTGTAATGTTTTCCTTATATTAATGAATATTATCGCTAGATAATTGCATGCATGACCAGGTATGCAGACCGTGACAGATATTGCCTTTAGCAATCAACACGTGTCTTTTCAACGCGGCATTGTACAGGAAAACAGAAAAATAACATAATTGTGTAGGATGCAGATTTGTATGTAACATTCTTACTCACAGTCACACACCGCAACCGCAAACTAAGTTCTTATATCGGAGAGAAGATAGCTAGCTACACTCTACAGAGAGAATTGAAATTGATCAACCATGTCGGCTGCTTCCCAAGTCGATCCACACGACAAGATGAGAGCCAGAAATGTGAACAGGGTGGCTCGGGGAGAGCAAGATCCTAGGCCTGCTCACGAATACGGCTCCATCAAGTCAGCACCCTCTCCGCCACCGCCGTCCTCGGCCTCAACAATCAAGGATCACAGCAAAATCGAGGTCTCTTTAATTCTCTTCCTTTCTCCGCATTTGTAATGTAAATACTAATGTTTTTCATCAAAAACATATGTTGTCAAACAAATGCTTATTACGGTTGTCATTTTCAAGGTTCACAGTATGAGAACATAAACATTTTATAACTAAAAATGAAATGCGTGCCCAAGCAGAAAAACTACAAGAGATTATGACTAATTGGCATGAACGCTCCTCAATCGGGTGCCCAAAATTTTTGTTTACGATATAGCTAATAATTATATGGATGCTAATTGTTGCTACTGATAACAACGAATAAAACGATGGTATGTTAATGATGTTGATCATATTGGCAGGTTGAAGATAACCCAACAGCGAGGCACTGTTATGCAAGTTACATACAGTTCCACAAGTGAGTAGTACCAGTGGCGGATCCAGGAAATAATGTTTGGGGGGTCAACAAGGATAGTGCGCGTAGCGTGAAATTTTTTTTTAACAGAAACGGCATGCATATCGTCATTTCATCGGGTCTTGGTAGGATAGCGTGATCAGCCTCTAACCGATAGTTACCATACTAAAAGGTGCCTTCACTGTCCCTGACAACCAAAAATAAACATAAAATTGGGTTGGATGATTCATAATAAACATAAAATTCTGATGTCAATATGGTGGTTCATAATAATATTTTTTAGAGATCATATTAATTTATGTTGAATATAAAGAGAAATAAAGTTGTTAAATATGTGGATGTGGAAAGGGCACACACATCATTACCATTAATTTATGTCAAATATGTGGATGTGGACGCATGGGAACTTTGCAATCTGCACCAAGACTTAATGGTGACATCTTCAACTTGACACACGAACCGAACTGACAGCCTATGGCTTTTTACACAAAGCAAGCAATTTGATGCTAGCTGTACAAATTTGATTGGAGAGAAACTAAGAAAAAAAATTAAATAAGAAGAGTGTGTGGTCACGTGGTGTGAAAGGAAGAGAGAGAACGTCTTCGTCTTCGTCTTCCTCTTCCGCCAAACCGAAGGAAAACCAGAAGAAACCCGGAAAAATGCAGCAGCTCCAAGAGGTCGCACCAGCAGCTTTAAGGGGTCGCACCAGCAGCTCCAAGGGACCTCTAAGGTTATTTCCATGGCTTCCAAGGGGTCGTGCGACCCCATTGACCCCACTGTGGCTCCGCCTCTGAGTAGTACCCCTATATATTAAGCTTTTTATATCTCTGTAAATGTTGATCGTATATTAAGGGAGATTTCTAGTTTAATTATGAAGTTCAAAATAACCTTAAGCTAAAAGTCATATTTTAAGTCCAGGTACGTACTAGATAATTAAAACAGTTAATTAGAATTAGATGCCTCATTTTAGATTTTTCTAAATTAAACATTTGTTACTTTTCAACTTTTGATTAAAGTGCTTTTACTTTTAATTAAACTTTATATTCCAAGTATATTCTTAATTTAAGTATTTTATAAATTCTTTTAAATCCATTTCTATGTTAAAAAAAATGCACTCAATAATATTCATTAATTTATTGTTATTTTTATGGAATCTCATCCCTTCCTCAATTTAAGGATTCAATTATATCTACTGGGGTTCAAGATTAATTGGATGAAATATAGTTTTTCCAATTTCCAACTCAACATTTTATATAGATTATAAAAAAACAAGAGTTCGTTTATATTTAAAATTGAGATGTAGACTAGACTGCCTAATTTTATGCAACTGAAAATAAATTTGAATTTTTTAACAACTACTTGTAGTAGCAACGTGAACTAAGAGTTTTCACTTTTTTATTTTTATTTAAAATGAGTCCTTATTCCAATAATTAATTATTAAGAGTTGACAAAATATTTTTTAGTGCAATGTTTTAATGTGAAAAGTTATCTTTTTTTTGGGTTACACAACTTACACATAACATACCATAAGTTTTGTACGTACCAAAATAAGGATAATATAACGTACTAATAACTTGGTACGTACTAAATAAAGAATTGCATAACGTACCAAAAGCAATATTTATAACGTACCAAAATACTAATACGTATCCAGATTAAATTTATATAACATAACAATAACGTACCAATATGATTGGTACGTTATATTTAATATATCTGTTTAGTACGTTATATTTAATATATGTGCATGTTATATTTCATAATTGTATGTTAATAGGATGTTTATGTGTTTTTAGAATTTAAAACAACAAATTATTTGAATAAGAAAAATTCATTTTAAACGAATTATGATAAGATAAGATAGGAAGTTTGTGGTGATTTTAGAATATTTGTTATATTATTTTCTGAACTAGTTGGTTAATTAAATACAATAAAAATCATAATTTTTAATTAAAAATTAGTAGAAGAATGTTTGATCAAAAGTTTAAAAGTTATAGATGTTTGGTTAAAAAATTTTAAATTTGAGGCATCTATATCAAAATGCCCCTAATTACAATGTCAAACTGATTTGTTAGTTAAAGTGCCCAACAATCACAAGCAGTGGCGGATCCAGGTTTTCAAGATCGGGGGGTCCCAACATAAAAGCTCAAAAATATATATATAAGACTAATTTGGTTCCAAATCACTATTTTCTACTGAATTTGGTTCATTGAATAAATCAAGATTAATCTGAAGGGTAATAAAACCAACAAATTCTCCTCAACAACATAACGCAATTAGTGACTCTACAAAGATAAAATTTGCTAATGTAACACATATCTTATAATTAGGAGTTGGGACTAGAGTCTAAGATTAAAAAACTTATATGAATTTGGAATAAATTAAATTAGGTAGCTAAAGGCGGTGGAACGGCAAATGGTGGTGGGGAATAGGGTAACTTGGGTTTAAAGTTGGAAGGTTGCGACAATTGGGGTTGAGAGTTCTTAAATATAATTTGGGGATATTGGAAAAGACCGGGGTTCTCGGGCTCTGTAGAGAAAACAGAGATATTTTAGTTTTTAAATTTTTTATAATGACCAAGCTAAAAAACGCTGTCGTTTTGGCTTGGTCTTTTAAAACAAAAATTAAAAACCTCTTCTTCTTTGTCATAAGCACTGTGCCTGCACATTCATGGAGGCAACAAGCCTCTCCATTGCACCTGCCCAAATTGTTGGAGGGTCCGGAAGGTCGATCACAAGTGTTTCTTCAAACTTCCGAAGGGTCCTAGGATCCCCGGGTCCCTGCATGGATCCGCCAGTGATCACAAGGTCATATATATTTTTTTCTTTTAAAGTAAATTGAATGAAATAAGTGTCTGAGCCCGGGTTCGAACCGGGACCCCTAATGTGTGAGACTAGCGTGATAACCGACTACACATTAACCTCCCCAAGCCTACCAGTATGCATACGTAATTTGTTTTTAAATAAAACATTTCACTGCAAGTGGGTCTGGTTATTGGTCTTCCTCATCACCATTTAAACCCTTCCCTTTCTTTAGTGTAAGTTAGTGCAAAAAATTTGCTTGCAATAAAAAATAAAACATAAAAAAGTCCACTGCATTAATCAACTATGGAGTATATTCTAATTCACAGATTTTCCTTAGATCTGCACCCCAAGCCATAACTCCTCCCAAAGACCCCAAAACCCTAGATTTGCACCCCAAGCCCTAACTCCTCCCAAAGACATTCTGAAATCCTGAACTCAAATTGATCAACCCTAGACCTTGACCGATCCAAAACAATAAAAGTCAATCACGGACTCTAATGAACCTCTCAAAATCCTAAAACAAATCAACTTGAGTACATGATGGTAATTTTACCCATCTTTTAATTAGTATAGGCCTTCTTGCAATAAAAATTGTGGTCTATTCTAAATATTTAGTTGAGCTTGGTAATTTTCCCTAAGAGTTTTTATTACAAATGGTCATTGAAATTGACCTGTACCGTCAAAATGGTCTCTAAAATTAAAAATCGATCAATATAGTCTGAGAAATAGATGTCTCAAATCAATGTGGTCATTCTCTAACAATTCTATAAAAAAAATTCTATAATATGCTGATGTGATATATAAATGGTCCCACAAGTCTAATTATCAAATTCTTGAAATTGACTTGTACCATCAAGATGCATCTTGATGGCATAGGTCAATTTTGGGACCATTTGTGTTAAAACCCATTAAATCTTGTGGCCCTGTTTATGTGCCACATTAGTACATAACAGAATTTTTGACAGAGTTGTAACGAAATAGCCATATTGTTTGCGACACCTATTTTTAGGGATTACATTGGTCAGTTTTCAATTTCAATGACTATCTTGATAGTGTGAGTCAATTTTTAGGACCATTTGTAATAAAAAAAAAAATTATGCAATTTTTTCTTTAAACCTAAGTTATTTATACAGCCTTCAAGTTATAATTAGGGTATTAAGTAGCTAGTTAAGGAAAAATTAGTCTCGAAGATATATAAATTTTCCCAACCATAAATAATGAGTACCTCACAAGTTAAGGAAAGAAAATAAAATTAAGGGTGTCTTATCACCTAGAGATAGGGATGGGCAAAATACCCATGGGTTTGGGTAATCGCGGTTACTTGCCCATTTAAAGTTAACGGTTATGATTACGGGTAACCGTTTAGATGAACAAACAGTTATGGGTATAACCGTTTATTCGTGAAATTTAAATGGGTGGTTATGGTTATGACCCGCAATTATAACGGGTATCCATCTGTTATGAGAATTACCCACGGTTATAACGGGTGTCCATTTATCTGTAAATTGTAGTTATGGTCCCTTAACTTTAACTCAAATGGAGCAATGGTCCCTTAACTAAAAATTCATTACCATTGGTCCCTCAACTCATCAAAACGTGCAGCTGTGGTCCCTCAACTAAAAATTCATTACCATTCGTCCCTTAACTTTAATTCAACTGGAGAAATGGTTCCTTAACTTTAACCCAATTGTAGCAATGGTCATTCCAACATAACTTGTTTTAACAAAAAAATTTACGTAGTTGACAAAACGGACCATAATTACACATTTTGATAAGTTAAGTTAAAGGACCCTAATTATATAAATGGTTATTCCAACATAACTTATTTTTTGACAAAATTGATTAAAATGACTATACCTACACATTTTGATAAGTTGAGGGACCAATGGTAATGAATTTTTAGTTAAGGGATCATTGCTACAATTTACTTTTTAATTTAATATAGGGTAAATTACATAGTAACCCCTCATGTTTGAGGTCTATTACAACCTCATACAACATCTTTAAAACATTTCACTTTCATATCTCACGTACTATTTTATTTCAATATAATACATCTGTTACATTTTTCATCCATTGATCTGTTAAGTGCTGACGTGGCTGTCAACGTGGCACACCACGTGGTAAAAATTTTGAATCTCCTTTAAAAAAAATAAAAAATAAAAAATTGAACACCACCTCCCGCAACCCCCCACCCTTGCAAAGAAACCCAAAAACATTACCCCTCCCCCCCCCAACCCACCTCCCTCTCCTCCCATCAAAAAACCCAGCAAACCCCCACCCCACCCCCACCTTCATGATCCCTTTCTCCTCTTCACCCTCACCCCTTTTCTTCCTTCTCTCATCTGCAATCCTACCCACCCTTAGCAAACCTAACTCCACCACCAACCAAGCATCGAAAAAATTCAAAATTTGAAGGACAAAATTAAATACATACCTCGTTGTCGGAGTCGACCGACTCACCGACTTGCAGGGTTCGAATGGGAGAGAAAGTGAGTGCGAGCGAGTTGCAGAGAGTAGAAAAGGGTGGGTGAGGTTGTAGATGAGAGAAGGGTAAAGGGAGTGGGGGTCGGGTTGTGGGTGAGCTGGGTCCCGAGGGAGGGGGGAGGGTTAAGGGGAGATGGGTTTCATTTTTTATTTTTTATTTTTTTTATTTAGGGATCTGAGTTTGGTTTGTGGTGGTGGGGAGGGGGGAGGGGGGTATACAGGGAGATGGGATGGGTTTTGGTTTATTTTTTATTTTTTATTTTTTATTTTTTTAGAAAATTCAGGTTTGTTTTTTAAAATATATATTTGCCATCTGGAACACATTTGGCAGACACATGACACAAATGTGGCAGCCACGTCAGCGCTTAACAGATCAATGGATAGAAAATGTAACGGATGTATTATTCTGAAATAAAATAATATGTGAGCTATGTATAGACATCGAAATTTTAGCAAAATAAATGTTGACCAATAAGTTACAATTTCAACGCTCACGTGTCACATAAATTTTACATGTAGCGTGTGACTAAATGAAAATAAAAATAAATCGGAAAAGTCATCAAACAAGACACGTGTCAACACCTGGCAAAAACAACTTATGTCATCTGAATATTATATTCAAAATTAGGCTTTGGAAAATTCTATAAATAGAAGCCATTTCATTCATTTTTTGGGAGGCATGGACATTACACCAAAACGTTGAAGCTTTGAAACTCTAAAACTCCCAAGCAAATCCCGAAGGATCAAAAAAGCTTTCTTCGTTCTTTGTCAAATCCTCTTTCAAAATCAAGCCCCAGAAACCCCTTGAAGATCCGTTCCAAAGACCCTTGAAGATCCGTTCATTAACAGTTTTTCAAGATCAAGCCCAAAACCCCTTGAAGATCCGTTTATCAACTGTCCATCAAGATCAAGCCCCAAAGGCCCTTGAAGATCCGTTCATCAACTGTTCATCAAAATCAAGCCCCAAAAGCCCTCAAAGATCCGTTCATCCTATTTTATTGAGACCTGCAACAACGCGGGGATGGAAGGATACTACCTCGCTAAGCAGTTTGTGTGCTCGCTGAAAGAAAATGCCTTTGAGTGGTACACGGACCTCGAGCCTGAGTCCATAAATAGCTGGGAGCAATTGGAAAAGGAATTCCTCAACCGCTTCTACAGCACCCGTCGCACTGTGAGCATCCTATAGCTGACGAGCACGAAGCAATGGAGGGATGAGCCAGTAGTGGACTACATCAACCGATGGCGCAATCTAAGCCTTGACTGCAAGGACATGCTCTTGGAGATCTCTTCAATTGAGATGTGCGTCCAAGGCATGCAATGGGGGTTACATTATATCTTTCAAGGCATCAAACCACAGACCTTCAAAAAGTTAGCCACCCGTGCTCATGACATGGAGCTAAGCATTGCTTACCATGGAAAAAAAGAGCCAATCACCAACTTCAATAAGGACAAGATGTTGGCCCCAAATGTAGATAAAACTAGAAAGAAGCCCGCTAAGGAAGCGTTCACCGTCAACGCTGCGCCTATCAAGATCTCCTCCAAAACCAAAGCAAATGAGATAAAAAGAGGTAAGCCTCCCGGTACCCAAGACAGGTACAAAAGCACCTTGAGGGAATTAGACCAGAAGGCGTACCCTTTTCCTGACTCAGACATGGATGCAATGTTAGACGACTTGCTAGAAAAGAAGGTAATCGAGCTACCCGAATGCAAGCGGCCTAAAGAGATGAATCGCATAAACGATCCTAAATACTGCAAGTACCATCGAATCGTGAGCCATCATGTTAGCAAGTGCTTCGTCCTTAAATAGCTTATCATGAAGCTAGCAAAACAAGGGCGAATCGAGCTCGACCTCGAAGACACGGTCGCAACACATACTACTACAATTGCATTTGAATCCTTCGATCCCGTGCCTCTCCAAGCGACACCTGACCATTCCTATCAATGCTCAAGTTGCACAATACCTTCTGCGCAACCATCGCCGAGGGCAAACGACCAGGGTGCACTTATCAATGATGAAGAATGATGGACGTTGGTGACCTATAAGAAGACGAGGAAGCCAATACCACAAGCTATAAGGTCAAAAGGAGAGCAAGGGAGAAAGCACCGTCACCGCAATAGTAGGAAGCCTAAAAGAAACGAAAAAGCTGCCAAACCAACGTATGATGGGGAACCTATGGATTAAGAGCCACGCATTCCTGTCTCATTGCACGAGTACTTCCCGAAGGACTTTTCCAACAGTGCACTACCGTCGCCTGTCACATGATTGAAGTAGAGATGGAAGAGCCCTCAAAAGGCAAAGCTATCGTCACCGAGGAAGAAAAAACTCTCACGCTCGAAGAAGGTCTACCAACACACTTTAGCGTCGAGGAAGCGTTACGATTGCTAAAGAAAATACGAAAAGCACTGGTAGCGGTCTTGGAAAGTCCCGACGACCACAAAGTGCAAGAAAGCAAGAACGAAGGCTTGACCGAGCTTCGGCCACATGAATGTGCCATATGTTGTGCCACTGAGGACGCAATCCACTTCACCAACGAAGACTTGCTGCTAGGATCCAAGCCTCACAACCACCCTATCTTCGTCTCTGGGTACGTCAGGGAGCACAAAGTTAACCGCATGCTTGTGGATGGTGGATCAGCCATAAACATCATGCCAAAGTCAACAATGACTACAATCGACATCAAGGCAGATGAACTGTCCCTAATTCGTCTACTAATCCAAGGTTTTAATCAAGGAGGACAAAGAGCAATGGGCATGAGCCGAGTGAAGATGACTATTGGTGAACTCAAGTCAAGCATGATATTCCACGTGATTGATGTGAGAACTTCTTACGGCTTGCTCTTAGGAAAGCCTTGGATCCATGCGAATGGAGTAGTACTATCCACCCTTCACCAATGCTTAAAATTTTACCGAGGAGTGAAGGTGATCTATGGCGACACCAAACCATTCACCGAAGCTGAATCACATTTCGCAAACACCAAGCTCTACATGGATAAAGACATGGTGCCCGAAGCTCTTCCAAAAGAGATTAAATCCACGGGCAAAGCAACACCTAAAAGGCAGGAGTGGCAAGCTATGGACAAGAAGCAAGAATGAGAAGCCATGCCGTCTTCAAGCAAGAACGATGATGAGCTTGCTAAACCTGCAACAACCAAAGGGAGTAGGACGCCCTCAAATAGACCAAACACACCCGTCTTCCGATACATCCTGATGTCAAGAAGAAAGAATGGTCAATCTCCGTTTAAAACTGGAGTAGGCAAAGTCGATGCATAGCGGCACAAGGATAATGTAAAGTTGCTCAAGACGAACGCAATTTTATCTCTGACCCAGCTAAGCGACGCTAAGGTTGCAAGACTACCACAAGGCTTCATAAAAGCTCTACCAAAGGGCGTGGAACTAAGCTTTCTCCCAACCAAGAGGACCGAAGAAGGTTTTGATCTAAACACCTATAAACTCATGTCGAAAGCAGAGTACAACTTTGCTTCTTCTTCAAATCCTGGAAAGAAGGTTTCAAACTCCATCAACAATAAAGAACGTGACCTTACCAAGACTCAAAAGAAGTTGAAGAAGCATGGTTACAGAGTTGACAACAACAAAGCTGGACTTGGCTTCACACTAAATGCACCCGTAAAAATTTCAAGCAAAGCGAAAAACGCTAGCACTCAACACATCAGCGTGAGCATTGAACAAGATCAAAAGGAGCCTAAATCCGCCTCTTAGACGTCAGTCTTCGATAGGACGAATCGTTCAAAACCCAGAACGTCAGCACTTAATCGCATTGGTGGTCAAAACCGAACCTTCGTCTTCAAGAGGCTTAACATGCCAACCTCCTAAAGTTTTGTTTTTGAAAGGTTGTCAAAACCTAAGAAGCAAAATAACACGGCTAGCTCTCCTCCTCGTCGGTCAGCTTTGAAAAAACTTGAAGACAACAGGAAGTTTCCCATAAATAGGAAGACGACGTCAAAGGAAGAAAAGCTCGACAGGCTAGCAGAGAAAGGCGATATTCGAAGCTCAATTCATTCAAGGATGAAGTGTCAAGCGATCTTGAAGGTTGACACAAATGGACCACTGAAAGTAAGAAGGCGCACCATCATCCATACAGGACAATCTTCATGCCAACAAGCCCAAAAGGACGACACTGAAGAGGAAGCCCAAGATGTCTTCCACATCACGATCCAAGAAGGCAAAGAAGACAAAATCCCTGAGGAAGATGTCACTGCTGCGCCACCACAACTTGAGGATAGGGGGCAAGCCACGATTGATGATCTCAAGAAGCTCAACTTAGGCACAAAAGAATAGCAGAAACCTATCTTCGTAAATGCGCTGCTAAGTGTGGATGAGATAGAGGAGTATTACCAACTGCTATCAGAGTACAAAGACGTCTTTGCTTGGAACTTCAAGGAAATGCCCAGCCTTGACCCTGTCATCACTGTGCATCATCTTGCAGTCAAGCCTGGAACGCGACCGATAAAGCAAACTCAAAGACACTATCGATCCGAGCTCATTCCATAAATCAGGGCAGAGATTGACAAGCTAATCGAAGCAGGCTTCATTCGAGAGGTGCAATACCCCAAGTGGATCTCCAACATCGTCATCGTCCTTAAGAAATCTGGACAAATACGTGTTTGTGTAGACTTCTGAGACCTCAACGACGCTTGCCCGAAAGACGACTTCCCGTTGCCAATCATCAAAATCATGGTGGACGCAACCACTGGCCACGAGGCACTGTTATTCATGGACGGCTCTTTTTGATACAATCAAATTTGCATAGCTCTCGAAGACGAGGAACTAATAGGCTTCCGCACTCCAAAAGGTATCTACTGCTACAAGGTGATGCCCTTTGGTCTGAAGAACGCTGGAGCTACATATCAACGTGCAATGCAAAAAATCTTCAATGACATGATACACAAAAACGTAGAATGTTATGTAAACGATGTGGTGGTCAAGACAAAGAAAAGATCAAACCACTTGAAGGATTTGTGAATAATGTTCGAAAGGCTGCGAAAATACAACCTCACGATGAACCTGTTAAAATGCGCGTTTGGCATCACATCCGGAAAGTTCCTTGGCTTCATTGTCAAGCACTGTAGTATTGAAGTGGACCAGTCAAAAATCAAGGCCATTCAAAGCATGCCTGAGCCAAGAAACCTGCACGAGCTGAAAAGTCTGCAAAGACGGCTGGCCTTCATCAGATGCTTCATCTCCAATCTTGCAGGGCGTTGTCAATCGTTCAGCCGACTCATGAAGAAGGATGTTCCGTTCGTATAGGACGAAGCATGCCACAATGCTTTTGAAAGCATAAAAAAATATTTGTCAAACCCACCTGTCTTGGGGGCGCCTATGCCCCGGAAACCACTCATATTGTACATCGCCGCTCAGGAAAGTTCAGTTGGAGCACTCTTGGCCCAAGAGAATGAATCCCATAAAGAATAAGCGCTCTACTACCTTAGCCGAACTCTCACCGGCGCCGAGTTGAACTACTCCCCGATAGAAAAGATATGCCTTGCCTTGGTGTTCGCCATCTAGAAGCTTAGGCATTACATGCATGCTTACACTATCCACTTGGTTGCTAAAGCTGACTTGGTCAAATACGTCATGTCCAAACCAGTCTTGACAGGGCAACTCGCTAAGTGGGCGTTGCTTTTTAAATAGTATGAGATCATCTACATCTCAGCTAAAGTCGTCAAGGGGCAAGCGCTAGCAGACTTTACACCCTACAACTACTTCATGGCCATTCGATTCATAGGGATTGGACGTCGTAGGACCAATTGTTCCAAAGTCATCTACAGGAGAAGCTTACATCCTAGTTGCAACAGATTACTTCCTCCAAGTGGGCTGAAGCCATACCCCTAAAGGAAGTAAAGAAGGAAATTGTCGTCCGCTTCATCAAGGAGCATATCATCCACGGGTAAAATGTGCCTCGCTACATCATCACTGACAACGGAAAACAATTCTCCAACCGACTCGTGGATGAGCTCTGCAAAAAATACAAGTTCAAGCATTACAAGTCTTCCATGTATCATGCTTCGTCCAACAGTCTTACAGAAGCATTCAACAAAACATTGTGAAATCTCCTAAAGAAGGTGATTGGCCGAACAAAGAGAGACTGGCATGAAATAATAAGCGAAGCACTTTGGGCATATCAGACGACACATAGGACTCCTACCCAAGCTACGCCTTATTCTCTGGTATATGGCGTGGAAGCTGTTCTACCAGTCAAAAGTCAAATCCCCTCACTAAGAATGGCTATACAAAAAGGCTTGACTGATGAAGAAAATGAAAAGTTGCGCCTTCAAAAGTTGGAAGCACTCGACGAAAGAAGGCTCGAAGCTCAACAACACTTGGAATGCTACCAAGCACGGCTATCCAAGGCATTCAACAAGAAGGTCCGCCCAAGGTCTTTCCAAACCAGAGATCTCGTCCTCGCATTGCATAGGTCTATCATCACAACTCACAAGACAAAAAGTAAGTTCACATCAAAGTGGGATGGACCATACGTAATACAAGAGGTCTACACCAACAGCGCCTACTTAATCATGGCAGAAGACAACTTGAAGATAGGCCCCATCAATGGTAGATTCTTGAAACGCTACTACCCTAGAACAAATGCTCCACACTCCTGGCCTGCAGGAGCATAAACTGCGTACGGCACACACAAAAAAAAGGAAAAAAATGCATTTGAACTATGTTATGACTTGATCCCTCCTTAACCAAGGGTACGTAGGCAACTTGAAACGTCAAAACTTCAAGTACAATCACACCATCTAAAAAAAAAACTTTGAAGAATGAAGATAAAATTCAAGAAGGTAAATACTTTATTTCTTTAAAAGGAGTCAGCTCCAAAGCCTTATTACAAGAAAAACAAAAGACACTACTTGAAAACTATGTCCCTAAAACTACGAAGGCGATCTTAAAGCAAGCCTTCCAAAGTTTTCAAAGTCTCTACCTCGGTGGGAGACAAGATGGGCAACTTCATAGTCATGCCTTTCTCTCATTCTAGGCGTGAAATCTCCACTTGGTACTGAGAAAGTGTAGTTCCCTGCTCCGCGAGAACACTTTCAAGTTGCGATGCTTCGATTACCAACTGCTCACACTCTCGTAACAACGCATCTAGACGCACCTGGACAGAAATTAGAGAAGTCCCTGTGACTTGATAATCCCCTGAAACAGCTTGCTGAGAAGACTGAACTTGGGCCAGTGACAAGTTTATTGTTGCTAGCTGATCCGCTTTAACATCTGGACTCAACTTCTCCGAGGAAATAGCACGCAAGGAAGAATACTCAGTCGAGGCAGCCATAAGTTCGGCAATCTTGATCTTCAAGGATGAAGAATCAACATTAAGGTTGTCAATCACATAAACAAGCTTCGACAAATCCTCATCGAGCAACGTAAGGTCTTCCAATGGACATTTAGAAATCCTATCCTTAATATGGCTCTTGATATCCCTTGCCGCACCAAGACTGATGCGATGGATGAGTTGCTCAGTATCACTAAGGTTTGGCCCTCTCAAAGAGATCTCAGAGCTAGCTAGCAAAGGTGTTGGACGCATGACGGGTTCTTGCATACCTCGACCTACACATGGCAAACTCGGGAAGTTCGATGGATTTGGAACAAGCTCTGCACCAAGCGGATCCTTGATCTCCATGTCTGTAGGTAGGTCACCTCCAATAGCATCTCCGTATAGGAATAAAACTCTGCAGTTGCCAAATCAAAAGGACCAGAAGGCCCAACCTAAAAAAGATAAAGAAAGGTGTTAGAAACAAAAGCCAAAATGGTGAAAGCAGAAGAAATCGCGAGAGAAAGGAAACACATACATCTCTCTCAAATGACACACGATCATCAAATTGAGGAGGCCTAAACACTTCTTTCTTCTTATGACAAAAATTGACATCGCTGTCAACCTAAGCACCCTTAATTGGTCGCTTATTTGAAACTTGTCGACGCTGATGTAAAATAAATCCATCTTCGTGCGAATCAACTTCATCTCCTACCTCTTCAGAATCATCTGGATGTCGAGGAGACAAGCATGAGTGTTGAAGAGCTAAAGCTACAGGTCTATCTTGTAAAGGAGCCACACTTACACAATCAAGAAGTACCAGTTGCATAGGAACCACAAGACAAGCCCTCTCTCGACATATCATCGCCTCAATGAGAAGAATTGGTACCACTTGCCATCCTCAAGTTTTTATAATGTGCCTTTGACCACCAACGTACGTAAACATGGGTCACTGGATTACTCTTAAACTCGTTCTTGGCTGGCAGCGTGATAACAACATGTGTACATGCACGGGTACAAGACTCCCAATGCATATACACGGTTTGCAAGGTTACCAATTGGTTCTTTTCCTTCAGCTTGCCTAGCTCGTTTTGGACAAAACCAAATTGCCTGCTGAAATGGTGGATACTATATGGCTAAACAATGCATCGGTATTCTTACCGCAAAGAAACAAACCCCGAGCGAAGACTTATAAGATAAGACAAGTCTGAAAAGCGGAGATGTGAATTGTCTACGATGCCTCGCCGCACCGAGCCAACTCTCGCTAAGGGGTCCATCCTCAAATCTTCACAACTTTTAAACAGCGCTCGCGCCTGCAAATCATCAAGGCTCTTCACAGAGAGCACACCAAAATACTTTGTCATCAAGGGCCCCAGCTTGGCTACAGTTGATGAAGAGGGCCTTGACTTGTCTAGAGTCGACGAAGAAAAATGAGTGCCAAAGTATTCACCCAACCAACCATACACATAGTGGTAAGGAAGCACCGCAGCCCAATCTTCAATGCTAGCCGAGTTCGAAACAATGCTCAAGCCATTGTAAATGTTGGCTAAGACCGGAATAACAAGGCTAAAAGACTCACCTGCAACCATCTTGCTAGCAACTTTGAAAACTCCAGGATGAGACGTCGCCTGTTGGGAAAACAAACTTGCAAAGCCAACAAGCTAAGAAAGCAGCTAGGTAAGACTTCTCCATATGCTCTGATGCTATGCCAAGATCCTCAAACGCTCTCAACTCGTCAAAAGAGCGGCGCCTGGTTGAGGCAATAATACCAGACGGGTCTGAGTTCCCCTTTGACCTAGTGGTCTTGTTACGACCATTTCTCTTTAAAGGCTTCTTATACCTCATGGCCTCCCAGTACCAAAATCGGATCCATGAGGAAATCCTCACACCTCATTTACCTGTAGCATCTTGGAAAAGCTTATGATACGCCCAAAACAAACAGCGGCAACTCGCAGGCAATCATCGGCTATTGCAAAGAGAAAGTTCCTCCACGTCGGGAACGACCTCGTCGTAAAACTTACCGTGGATCGGCAAACCTCCGATCCTGTGAAGATTCCAAAGTGAAATTGACATCTCCTCTTGCGCCGTGTGAAGTGTGTTGGTCGCCGAACACCAATGCTTAAAGAACGCACGAATGACGGAAGGATGGCGATCGTAACTAAACAAAGATGTGTACACAGCGTGGTAAAGGCATATCTTTAGATCGGCTTAAGACATCTTCAAGCCACTCCCAATAAAACACATTAAACACGACCTCTCCAGTAGTCGACAGGGTACCATTCCAAGCAATAGCTCCGCTGCGAATATGATCACCAAGAAGCTTAAACGAGGCCGAATGATTGTCACGAGCATGGTGCGAAGGATTCAAGATAAGAACCCTCGATATGCAAGCCTTCTTCTTTGTATTTAGTTGAACAAAGTCTACCACCTCCCAAGATACTTCGGAAGACCATGACTTAATATGCATGGAGTTGTCTTTTGCGGGAAGAGCAAGCGCCTTAGGACCAGTCAGTGGTGCGTAAAGCTTCAACGTTGTTCCCTTATCTTGCGAATCGCCGTCCTTCGCAAGAATGGTGATGGTGTTACTCTTAAAACACTTGAAAAATACCATGACTGCAAAAAGAAAATCAGCCACAAAACTTGAGCAGCACGGCAAATAGGGTAGCTACAAAGCGGTCCTTCATAGCACGCTACACTGGCGAAGAAAACCAAAATGCTACGCAAATCGTACTATGCAATCCCGCTGCAGGCTCTTGCACAGCACCACACGGCAGCGCACCACCGAGGGAAAACTATTATCAAAAGGCACTACACAGCGAAACCCCGTTGCAACCCATTGCACAAGTACTAGGCAGCAGAAAGCATAGGTACATCCACGTCCTGCTCACCCCACCACCAAATACCACATCTCTGAAAGGCTTCATGAGGATCCCGGCATCCTGCTTCGCCCTCTCAAAATTAAAGATTCCTAGTATAAAAAAAAATTCATTAATGGGATACACACATTATATATATATATATATATGCAAACGGCAAGGGGACAACAACCTGCAACATATATATATATATGCACACGGTCAGATGGGACAACCACCTGCCATATATATATATATACACATGATCCTAGAAATCAAAGTCGTCCTCAGCATAAGCCCTACTCATGTAGAGGCTTCACAAAGACACTTTGGACTCATCTTCTTCCTTCACCGCAGCCTCCAAACTGGCTGTGCAGCGAGCAGAGACATTAGTGCAGCGATAAAGTAATGCACACAGTTGTGGTGACAGTCAGCAGCAGCACGGTGTAACAAGGACGTGAGGCAGTGCAGCAAGGATGACAAGGCAGTGTAGATGGCTATGCAATGGTAGTGCAAGGCAGCAAGAATACAGTGGCTGCCCAATGGCTATGAAATGGTTGAGCAATGGCAGTACAAGGCAGCAAGAAGGCAGGGGTTGCGCAAATGGCTACAAAGTGGTTGTGCAATTATGGCGTCCAAAAAAGCAAGCGGACATACACAAATATAAAGCAGCAAGCTTCGGTGCAAATAGAACTACACTTGATAGGTTAAAACTTTCAAGCTAATGGAAACGGAATAAGGATCGAATACCTGTCTAAAAGCCTTACAGGAAGGCTTATTTATACACAAAAGAAATTGAGGAATTTGATCAACGTTATAGAGCACATGCAATGAATGATGGCGCTCACACATGCAAGCAGCCTGCAGAAATCTTTTGGAGCAAGGAAAAGCTTTAACAAACGTGCATAGCATATATTTTCCTGACACTGCAAGCAGGATATTTGGAGAAGAACAAGGATATGCAGCTTTAATTGTATTTTGAGATTATAGTGCAACTATCATTTGCTCAACCCAATGGTTTTCCTCTTTTCTGCCCATCGCCCAGCAAATCAATATAAAGAAACAAAAAAGGGTGAAATCTTGGTGGATCAACACCACCGAAAAGCAAAGGTGCATGTGCACCATTCTGAAAAGAAGAAAAAATAAATATATATAAAAAAAAAGTGGAATATTGGTGGATCAGCACCACCGAAAAGCAAAGGTGCATGTGCACCATTCTGAAAAGAAAAAAATAATAATATATAAAAAAAAAAATATATATATATATATATATATAATAAATTTAAAAAAAAAAGGTGGGATCTTGGTGGATCAGCTGTTGGAAATGTTCCCTAAAACCAATCATATGATGATACTTTACGGACATTTCACATGTTAAACTAATCTAGTTTAATATCAAGGGCAAAGATTATTGTTTGAGCCGTCTCATATAAATGTTATATGCTTAAACGATAAGTCCAAGGAATATGTGATTGGGAGAATGTGATCTAAAGAAGTTAGATTCATGAGACCATTCTTTCATAGACACATCCTAAACGTTCCTGATCATAAGATTGCCAATTGGGCATTGACAGTCCGTTAAGATTAGTACGTGTTGTGTCTTCTCTCAGGGAGAGTGACTAGTCTCGAGTCATTGGTGTGTGTGACATCAAGACAAGTACGTAGGTGCTCAATAGCGAATGAGTTCACTGAACACGATCAACGAAGAGTTCTCATGTTCATGTCACATGAGAACTCATGGTTGGGATAATGCAAAGTAGTCCTTTGACCTGAGGCATCATAGTTGTCTTGTGGTTAGGTCCTTGATCTTTGATTATGTCAAAGTCACTCCATTCGCGGGTGTCCACGGCATAGTTGGGGTTAAGCCACTTAGTCATGGAGGCAAGTGAATGCGCAACAAGGGATCTCTAACCTTCAAACTGTTTGAGGGAGAATACTCTATGATATGATTAAGAATCTCTGGCCAGAGTATGAATGAGATTTAGGAAGTCGTTCCAAATCACATTCAAGGTAATCATATAAGCACACGAATCACATTGGATAGTGGACATGAATAAACTATCAAACCAAACAATGTGGTCAAGAGTATTGTATTAGAGAAAGACCGTATTGCATTTGTAATCCTAAACTGAATAGGTTCTCCACCTCTTCTGATTAGCTTGGGTAACCATGATATGCTGCTAGGTGTCACTCATGGTTTGTGGAAGCCCTAAACATGTATAATCACTAAAGGGAGAATTGAAAGTAAGTTTCAATTCACAATCGATTTGAAATGGTTTTAATCGCCCACTGCCTCGCTAAAAGGAACCTAATGGATCGTACACCGTGTAAGGTGGAGATTGAAGAAACAATGGAGATGAGTAAGAATAATTAAATGGTTTAATTATTTATGGCAAGGATTAATTAATATGTTAATTAATCAAACGAATAAGTTCGTTAAAGACCTCGGGATAGTTTTGGACCTTAAGGCCCAATGGGCTTCGAACGTCAAGCCCATTGACTTAAGTTGTATGACAACTTAATGAATAATGATTCACAAAGGCCCAATTAGCCCAAAAATACCCTAAGGCCGGCCATTTAGAGATGGAGTGAGTTTTGGACTTATTTACAAGTTTGCCACTCCAATGAATTAAGGTATAAATATGACTTTATAGCCAAAATTCATTTAGGGTTTCTTTTAGAGAATTGGAGAGAACATATCTCTCTCTTTTCTCTCTAAGAGGCCGGCCTCCTTGGAGGGTTTAGCTAGCAATCCTTCTACTCCAAGGTCACTCATTTCTTCTCCAATCTAACCTTGGTGAAGAGACTTAGAGGTTCTCAATTTTGGGAACTTGGAGAACCATTTCATCCATCCAAATCCATAGATCTAAGATGCAAGGAATGAAGGCCCTCTCTTTGGGTGATTAGCCTTTGCTTATGCAAAGAGGAATCTACAAAGGTATAATTTCTCAACTAACAAATGTTGTTTTAAGTTGAGTCAAGGTTCACCAATCTACTAGGCTTTGAATTTAATGGGTAATGTTTTGTTTTGAGTGCATGCAAGCATGATTCCGCCTTTTAATTGTTAATTGCATGCTATAGATGTTGCTTAAATGAACATGTTTTTCACAAAATTTCCTTCATCAGCACCATCGAAAAGCAAAGAAAAAAAATATTTATATATATATATAATAAAGTTCTTTGGTGGACGACACCATGTGATATATATATATACATATATAATAAAGTTCTTTGGTGGACGACACCATGTGATATATATATATATATATATATATATATATATATATATGTTAAGAAATCTGGAATGCAGTTATGGCTGCCTTTAATGTATTCTATATCAAAATCAAAAATGCTTAATATGGCCTGCCATCGTGCAAAAATCTGTTTTGATGCAATGTTTTGAACGTCTTTTTGTAAAACATGTTTTGCAGATTTGCAATCGACTCTAACAAGAAATTTTTGATTTAATAAATCATCTTGAAATTTACTAATGCATAATACAATAGATAATATTTCTTTCTTAATAGTACTATAATTAGTTTGTGCAGAATTCCATACTCCTGAATGGAAACGGACAATTTGTTCAGGGGTATCGGAAGAAGTTTTTTGCTTGAGGATACCTCCATAACCGATATCAGATGTATCTGTTTCAACTATCTTAAAAGAGTTGTGAGTTGGAATGCCAAGACAGGGCAATGTCTTAACATGAGTTTTAATCTGTTTGACAATGGAGGTGTGATTTGGAGACCAAGATGGAGGATTATCTTTAAGACGATCAAATAATGGTTTACACTGCTGACGAAGATGAGGATAAAATTCTGATACATAATTTAATGATCCAAGGAATCTTTGGAGTTGGGTTTTTTCAGTAATTTGATCTGGAAATTTTTCTACAAATTGGATAACTCTATCTATGGGTTGGATGGTAGATTGGTGGATATTGTATCCTAAAAATCTAACATTCGTCTAAAACAGTTTAATCTTAGAGGTAGAAACAACTAATCCATTAGACTTAATTATTCTAGCAAACAAATGCAAATGTTTCCAATGTTCGTCTATAGACTTTGAATAAATAAGCACAACATCAATGTAAACAATCGAAAAATGGCTATACTGATTAAAAATTTCATTCATAATATTTTGAAATTCGCTTGGAGCATTTTTCAAACCAAAAGGCATTACATTCCATTCATAATGTCCAAAAGGAGTTACGAAAGCTGTTTTGTATTTATCAGATTCATTTATTTGAATTTGCCAAAAACCTGATTTCATATCAAATTTTGAAAAAATAACTGCTTGAGAAAGTCTTTTGATTAAATCTCTTTTGTTAGGAATTGGATATCTAATCCATTCCAAAACTTCATTCAAAGGTTTATAGTTAATAACTAATATGGGAGTTCCTCTTTCTAAATCTGCCTTTTTCTGAACATAAAATGCAGGACAAGACCATGGTGATTTAATTTTATGGATAATTCCTTTGTTAAGAAGTTCTTGGATTTCTGTTTTACAGAATTCCATGACTTCTTGACTCATCTGGATGGGTCTGGCTTTAGTAGGTATTTTGGACTCATTAAACTCCTTTATATAAGGAAGTTTAACTATGTGTTGCTTACGATGCCAAAAAGCATTGGGGATATCAGAACAGACTTCATTAATAAGTTTCTTTTGAAAATTATTAATAGTTTCTAACAAAGACTTATTTGTTAGCTGTTCTTCAATTCTTTTGTGATTAATTTCTTCTTTTAAGAAATTAATATGTTGTGACTTATTAGTGATAATACTAATAGTTTTTGAAATATTGTTTTTTTGTAAGTGTCTTAGTTTTTTGAGGTCTGTTTCCAGGCAGAACTCAAATGTGACTTTCTGTCCTAAGACTCTGGTGGTAATTTTATTATGATAAACTTTAAAGGGATATACGAGTGCTAAAAATGGAAGTCCTAATATAATTGAATCAGAAATATTTTTTATTAAAACAAATGAGGTTTTGAAACAAACATTATTTTGGCAAACATGCGCTTTAGGTATTTCATATTTCAAATGCATAGGTGATTGATTAGCAGCACTAAGTATTTCTGTTGATTTATGAAAGTATACATATATATATATATATATATATATATGTGTGTGTATATATATATATATACACACACACACACACACACACATATATATATATATATATATAAAGTCCTTTGGTGCTTCTCGCACCATGTAAAAAAAAACAAAAAAACAAAAAAACAAAAAAACAAAAAATGTACACTAAATGAAACAAAGCTCGTTTATTGATTTCTCTGGAAAATTACAAAGGAAACATATACATGAGTGAAAAGAAAAAAGAAAAAAAAAAGGAGAAAGCCTTCACAAAGGTTGCTTACGTGGCACCTCATCACTCGGCAGAACTCCAGGAAGAAGAGGCGTCGGAGGTTGATTGTGTGGAGCCTCAACACTCGGTATAACTCTAGAGGACGAAGGCAATAGATGACTCTAGAGTAAAGTCACAAACATTTGATGGTCACTCTGAATCCAACTTTCAGATTCCTGCAGTTGGTCAAGCTTTCTCTTCATGCTCGTCGAGTAACTATTGGCAAGCATGTGCAACTTTCTATTCTCGTGCCGGAGCCCTCTAATCTCTTGCTTAAGGCTCGCCACCTCAGCCATCAAGGATTCGACCTGGCGAGATTGAGCAAGAAAGCGTTGGCCCATATTTGATACGGAGCCAGCACACTGAACACTTAAAGCTAGAGAGTCCTGAACAGCCAACTCATTAGACCGCTTGGAAAAGATCCTGTTGTCCTTTGTCCTTAGGGGTGAGAAGATTTCTAGCTACCACCATAGCAGTTATGTCGTTCTTAGTCACAGAGTCCCCAACCATAAGATGACCTGTAGGGGATAAGAATAATGGGTGCTATATGTTGTCTGAAAAAGACATATCAACATCTTCCCCAACATTCAAATCAAGACAACGGTCAGATGGGCAAGCCATTTGCAGGAATGATGAAAGAAGAAGAGGTCGTGTAAATCGAGTTCTTAGAAATACAAAAAGAGGGGAATTCCTAAAGGCAACAACTCTCTAAGTGTGTTTTTTTAACACAATTCATGACTCTATAAAAAAGAAGAGGCAACAGGGCCTGTTCAGAAATCGAATAGGCAACAGTGCCTATTCAGAAATCGAATAGGCAATAGGGCCTGTTCAGAAATCGAAGAGGCAATCTGCCGCTTGTTCAGAAATCGAAGAGGCAATCTGCCACTTGTTCAGAAATGGAATATGCACCTCTCCCTGAATTTCAAAAGTTGGGCCTCTTGCTCATAATCAAAAGGGCAACAAAGCCACTTGTTCAGAGAACGAAGAGGCACCACTCTCCGAATTTCAAAAGACCAGCTTTTCCGGATTTGTCGCCACCCTTCACACGCAACCTCAACTTTGCAGAAAGCATAGGCAACTTTGTCAAA
This sequence comes from Malus sylvestris, assembly GCF_916048215.2. Taxonomy (NCBI): domain Eukaryota; kingdom Viridiplantae; phylum Streptophyta; class Magnoliopsida; order Rosales; family Rosaceae; genus Malus; species Malus sylvestris. The sequence goes on from NC_062275.1 coordinate 32,506,656, forward strand.
GATATTTGACAAATTCGAAAACGCGTGAATCTTACTGTTCCAATTACCCAACAGTTGCCGACAAGAGTAAAGGAATAGTTCCTGATGCGAAATATATAAGCACACAAATTAAACCCTCTTTTTATCAATTGTAGCAAAGTATGTAAATAGGGATCGTTCTAGGCCGGGGATTAGGAGGGATTGCCAAATCACTTGAAAACTGACTCAAAACGTAAAAATAAAGTTTGAAACACTAAACTAGACTCAAAGAATGCAAAACTAAACTATAAAACACCAAAACAAAGCAAAATACTCAAAACAGCAAATAAACACTCAAAACTGCCTTAAAAACACTTTCTGGGCAGTTTTGAACACAAACACAAATTTGGACGAAAATAGGGTATAACTTGACTCAAGACACTTAAAAACACAAACTAAATTGATTTCTAACTAATCTAACACTTCAAAATAAATGGGGATTGAGTTTTGACGAAAATTGAAAACAAAAACAAAACTTTGTAAATTGAACAGATTCCAAAACGAATTTGATAAAAGTGAATGGATGGGAAGCTAGCTAAGGGGTTCTTCTCCACACATGTCACACTTGCATACAAAACGATTTCCAATTGCTTCTCAATAACCCATGAAATCCCAACACCCCAAGTTAATTAGATACGCTTAAATTAACTTTCAGATTTCCCTTAAGTCAATGAATTGGATGGAAAAAGCGCATTGCAACCAAATTATTCCTCAAAAGTTCCCTACATGAAAGCGCATAATAGAGATACAATTAAAGATCATTACGTTCAATGGAAATCATAAGTATTGACGAGGCACTCGTAACTATGAAAGCGCATGCTACTTATGCCAAGAATTTACTTAACACGATTGTGATCAACAACCTTTACTACTTGTGAATATAAGTTCATAACGATTAGGTGAAAATCCCTTACATCCTAGCATTAGATTTATGCATGAAAATTAAGCGTGCACTCTCAATCAACACACACAAATAAGTTTAATTCGAATAGATAAGCAAATTGAATCCACAACTTATGAAATGCAATTAGAAGTAATCAAATCATATAGCAAGCATAAACGTGGTTTCGAATCCCCCCTAGCCAAAGGGGGTTTAATTCATCATACTCGCAAAGCAAAGATACATAAATTTAGACATTAAAATCCAAAGAAAGAAAACACCTAGATGATCAAACTTGGACAGCAGGTGCATCAACGAAGTCTTCCTTCCTCATTGCTGCGGCACTTGGTCTAAGAGCAGGGTTTGGGTGGTATTTGTATGGGAGAATGGGTAGGGAATGGTATGGAAGGGTTTAGGATTGATGGGGGGTGCGTCAAAGGTGTTTAAGGGCAAGAACTATGGCAGATGGTGAGTGAGGGTTGCGGCAGAGAAGGTGAATGAAGTTCTGGAGTGATTTATGAATATGGGAGGTGGTGAATTCGGCCAAGGGGTGATTATGAATATATATATATAGGCACTTAAAACCCTAGGTAAATCAGATATGGACTTGAATAACCTAAATCCACAAGGAAAAAGGCTTAGAAAATCAAAATCCAATAGGAAACAAGTTAAAAGGTGCGGCAGGTTTGATGGGAAAAGGATTGGCCTTCTAGAATGCCTTGCAAGGCAAGGCAAACGGTTCTAGATCAGGTATAGGTGCGGCATGGATTAAGGAATAAGGATAGGGCTTCTAGAAAGCCCAAAACCAAGAGAAAATAAGGCCTAACCCACGGCAAAGATGAGAAAATGTTCTAAAACCTTCCTTTGTGTCTTCCAACGCTTAGGAACCTTCTAATTTTGCTAAAACTTAAGGCTATTTAGGTTTAGGAAAGATCAACCCAAAATAGCAACTTCTAGGCTTAACTTTCCTACTTCAAGTAGGAAACCTTGTTTGAGTAGGAATCTTCATTCTTCTAGGAATCCATCTTCAACTAGGAATCCCTCGTTGATTAGGAATCCTTCTTCAATTAGGACTCCTTCGTTGATTAGGAATCCTTCTTCAATTAGGACTCCTTCGTGGACTAGGATTCCTTCTTGGACTAGGAATCCTCAGATCTTCAAATCTTCAATTTTGTCCAAACCTTTTGTTCCAAGCATGTGCTATTCACTCTAAGCTCACTTTTGCTCCAAAAAGCTCCAATTTGCATCATTTTGTATAATATGCCCTTAAAACCTGAAAACACATAAAACTAGCTTAAAAGACTAATTAAACTAAGAAAACATAACGAAAATGCATAAGAACTAGCTAACTAAGGCGCATAAATATGCTCCTATCAGTTCCACTACTAGCTGTTGGAAAATTCCTATATATGTCGAACTTCGTCCTCTATAGCAAGGCAGACCTGCAAAAAAATGCCCAACCCTTCCTTACTTCCGAAAGTGCACTCCCAGCAGAGCCTCTTGAAATACTCAATTTTCTTCCTCTCCGGGAATACCTCTACAAACAAATGACACCAAAGCAAAAGTATCTCATATCATCAGGGTAGAAAGCAAGAGTATCTCATATCATGCAATCTCCCTGTCTTTTTCTTTGTTCTTGTTCTTACCTGGAAAGACAAAGATAAAGAAAGCAATATGTCGGAACCTCCACTCAAACTCCCAGTCAGGAACCGACTGCTTGGAACCCTTCCCTGATTGCTTACCTAGCACTGCTCTCGAAGTATCCATTGTTTCAACATTTTATGCTTCCAGAGAAAATACCACATCTGCTCAAAGAACAGATAAGGTAAGGGAAAATGATACATTGAAGCATGTGGAGACAAACATAATAAGCACGTGCCGATTCATTCTTATCTCATCAGGGTTGCAATCACTCAGGGTTTGATGGACTTGTTTTGACCCTTAAATTCTTGGGTCGACTTACTAGGTGTTATGAGCTGCATGTGCTGATTCACCACCCTTGAATCAAATCCTTAAAGATCAAGTCACCAACTGGAAGAAGAGCCCATCACTCTTGAAGATCATACCGTTGACCAAACTGCTCAGGTGTGAATTAAAAAGATTGAACAAAGAAACAGGCCGTCACCTTCACCTCGTGCCTGCTTGCCATGTGTTCGAGTCAACCTTCAAGAATCAAGCCTTAACGGCCCTTGAAAAAGCTTCCAACCCAATTCAAGATCAAGCCTCGACGGCCCTTGAAGAAATCACAAGTACGATTCAAAATCAAGTGTCCATCACCCTTGAATCAAATCCAACTCCACATAAAAAATGAGCAAGTTTAGACCTTCGGAGGAAACAAGAGAATCCTCCAACCCAGTTCAAGAATAAGCTGTGGAAAGTCAAACCCTTGGAGGAAACCAGGAAACCCTCCAGTCCAGTACAAGATTAAGCCTGTGGAAAATCAACAGTTGGAGGAAACCGAAAAAATCTTCCAGCCAAGAATTCAAGATCAAGCCCCAACGACCCTTGAAGAAACCTCCAGCCCAATTTAAGATCCAGCCTCGATGGCCCTTAGAGCGACATCTACATTAAGGGACTTCAAAACGCATCGCCTACACGTGACAAGCACATGTATACGACGCGCCTTGAAGTGGGGGCATTTGTAGACATCGAAATTTCGGTGAAATAAATGTTGACCAATAAGTTACAATTTCAACGCTTACGTGTCACATAAATTTTACACGTAGCGTGTGACTAAATGAAAATCAAAATAAATCGGAAAAGTCATCAAACAGGACACATGTCAACACCTGGCAAAAACAACTTATGTCATCTGAATATTATATTCAAAATTAGGCCTTGGAAAATTCTATAAATAGAAGCCATTTCATTCATTTTTTGGGAGGCATGGACATTACACCAAAACCTTGAAGCTTTGAAACTCTAAAGCTCCCAAGCAAATCCCGAAGGATCAAGAAAGCTCTCTTCGTTCTTCGTCAAATCCTCTTTCAAAATCAAGCCCCAGAAACCCTTGAAGATCCGTTCCAGAGACCCTTGAAGATCCGTTCATCAACAGTTTTTCAAGATCAAGCCCAAAACCCCTTGAAGATCCTTTCATCAACTGTCCATCAAGATCAAGCCCCAAAGGTCCTTGAAGATCCGTTCATCAACTGTTCATCAAAATTAAGCCCCAAAAGCACTCGAAGATCCGTTCATCCACTGTTCACCAAGATCAACCCCAAAGACCCTCGAAGATCCGTTCATTAACAATTCTTCAAGATCAAGCCCAAAAGCCCTTGAAGATCCATTCATCCATCAACCTTCAAGATAAAACCCAAAAGGCCCTTGAAGAAACTTTCGACCGTTAATCCAAGATCAAGCCTCGACAGCCCTTGAATCAGCATCATAATCCATAAATCTACTCATCACGGAGATCAAATCAGAGGATCAAATTTGAAAGAGATTGTAACCCCAAAATCATTAATACAAAATATTATTTTGTACACGTGTTCTTGTCTCATTTGCCTCAGGAATTTCTGTGTTTACAGTATGAAAGTGAAATGTTTTAAAGATGTTGTATGAGGTTGTAATCGACCTCAAACCTAAGGGTCTACCATGTAATTTACCCTTTAATATATGTAAACTGAATTTCTTGTTCAATGAATTTTGTATAGGTACTGCTGGCATCATGCAGATTCTTTATGGATATGTTTTTGTTCTGTTGTACTCAAAATCCACAAATTTTATTTGAGAGATCTGTCCTTCTGTTGATTTTTAAATGTCGGTAGGAAGCAAGAGTTACTTACACATAAGGAACGCTACAGTGATGATATTTCAAACAAATATCGCACTGCTAGGTGTTGGACTTGCACACCATGGCAAAGAAGTTCAGCCCTTGAGCTATCCTAAGGGTCAGGTCGGGTTTGATGAGGTCAAGCAACTAACTAAGTAAAATATTTGATGAATCAATTTAATTCGAGAAGTCAATTTGAAGCAATATAAAGACCTCTTCTCATCCATTTGAAGTAATTAAAATTTCATATATGTGTTTAATCGTCAGAAAACGAAAATTATGACAAATTTTTCTTTTGTAATTTTTAAGTTGTTAAAAAAACATATAGACGAGTGAAAAAGGGGTAAATCGGTAAAAAATAATAAACGGGTTCAAAAACGAGTAAATGGTTATGGTTAAATGGGTAAACAGTTATGGTTAAATGGGTACACGGTTATGGTTATGATTAACCATTTATAAACGGTTATGAGTATGAATATGAGTATAACCGTTTATGCAATTACCCAACGATTATGCGGGTATGAACATAAACGGTTATGGGTAAATAACCGCAGTTACCCGCTCGCCATAACCGTTGCCCATCCCTACCTAGGGATCAAATTCTAGTTTTAATCAAAGCAGTTCACAATTCAGAAAGTCTTGCAAATTACCTAATTGAACTTGACACAAATGTTGCAAGTGCAGTTGGTTACGAGCATTCGCCTGTGCACCCGGAGTTCCGTGTTTAAAACCATCTTCTGGTAGTTTAGATGAATTTAGTGTAGATTATTATGTCGTTCGTAAAAAGAAAAAATAACTCAACACAATTGTGATTGTCATCCATATGAGTCAAACTAAAACATTCCATTTACAAGTTTAGATGAATATGGCTACTAGACCACAGTGCTAGTTGGTAAACATTAGTTATAATATCTTTTTCCTTTTAATACACAATGTGTGCGCCATAGTTTGATATGAAACCTATCATATAGGGGAGTAAGACCCCCCATGGAGAAGGAGAAGAATATGACTTAACCATAGTTTCAATGATGCTCATGTGATGTGAAAGTACATAATTTTCATATTTGTCAGTGATATGTGTCGTACAAGTAAAGGGTTTTATTAATATATAGGGTAAATTACATAAAACTACCTCAACTATTGGGTCATTAACAGTTTCATACCTCGTCTTTAAAAAGTTTCAATGCATACCGTATCTTCGAATTTGTTGCAATGTCATACCTTCCGTCAGTTGTCTGTCAATTTCTTTGTTAAATGTTGACGTGTCATGAGGCGAGGCCCACTTTCTATTAAAAAAATTAATAAAATATTAACTAAATATTAAAAAATTAAAAAAATCCAAACCCAGATCCCATCCCTCCCCTCCCACCCCCCCCCTCCGGGCGAAACCCATCCCCCCTTCCCATCTTCCCCATCCATCCCCCTCTTCCAAACCCATAACCCCACCCCCACCTCCTCCGCAACCCCCCTATCTCCCTCTCGAGCCTCCCAACCACCTCCCTCTCCTCCACTCTCTTCACCTCCCCTCCCATTCAAAACTTAAAAAAAAAAATAAATAAAAAAACGAAAAAAAAATAAACAACCGGTTGAGTTGGTCCAACTTCGATGGAAAGGATGAGGTGGTCTGACTTCGATGGGAAGGAAGGGTTGGGTGGGGTGCAATGATCTGGACAATCTAGGTTCAAATTTGTTTCTGATTCTTTATTTTTTATTTTTTTTTTTAAGTGGAGGCTCGAGAGGTGGTTGGGAGGCTCAGGAGGGAGAAATGGGGGGTTGCGGGGGTGGGGTTCTGGGTTTGGAAGGGGGCGGGGACGGATGGGGAAGATGGGAAGGGGGATGGGTTTCTGCCGGGGGAGGGAGGATAGGATCTGGGTTTGGGTTTCTTTCTTTCTTTTTTTTTAATTTTTTTTAATATTTAGTTAATATTTTATTAATTTTTTTAATAGAAAATGGGTCCCGTCTCATGACATGTCAGCATTTAACAGAGGAATTGACAGACAACTGACGGAAGGTATGACATTGCAACAAATTTGAAGATAAGGTATGACATTGCAACATTTTAAAGACGATGTATGAAATTGTTAATAATCCAATAGTTGAGGTAGTTTTATGTAATTTACCGTAATATATATCATATTGTCTTCAGGTGTATCAAGGAAGAAGGCAAGGGCGCACCTAAATGCGAGAGGTTTGAGAAGAATTACAAATCGCTATGTCCCGTTGAATGGGTAAATAGATCTAAACGTTAAGATTAAAAGTCATTACGTCTTGTTTCTAGTTTTATTTTTCTCTTTTTTTCTTTGGACCTTTTATTACAGTTCGATATTGGCTGCTCGGCGCTGTGTGTTTACATTGCAGATTGAGAGATGGGATGAAGAGCAAAAACTTGGAGTGTTTGCCGGTGCAGTTTAGACGTAGTTTCCAACAAAGGAAAAAAGTTAGGTTAATTTGAAAGTTAAATAAATGAGTTCATCTTGAAAACTTGATCAGGTTACAAGATGAATTTGTAAATATTCATCTAGACTGTTTGGTTGTATGAATGAAGCTCATTTTTAGTCCTGATAGGACGATAGTAAATGATGGGCAGGGACCTCTGGTGTAAGAGTGAATGATATTGACTAGAGGTACATGACCTACTCATACAACTATAGACTAACTAATACCATATACTTCTATGCTGTACATGAAATGGTTAATTTCATTTTACGTCAAAAGTAAACAATGTCTGCACAAATTGGTTTACAAGTACTAAATTTGACAGAATGAGAAACCAAATTTGAGAAAAAATGCAGACTGCAAGTTTAAGAAGGGAAATTTTATGGGTTTTTTCATTAAACCCACATAAATATGTATTATTAAATTACTCATGTATATTAACATGAAATGACTATTTAGCCGCAAAAAAATTAAAAGAAATTGAATACACAAATTATTTACTAATGTGAACCCTAACTTTAAATTGGTTGTCTAAACCCAAACCCTAAAATCTTAAAACCCCCAATTGACAAAAACCCCCAAATTGATAGAAACCTAAACCCTAAAAATAAAAATAAAATGTTACAAATTCGTAACCAAACGTACTTCATTATGATTTTGTAAGAACTAAAACATTTTTATTGTTATCAAAATCTATAACTACTCCAAAACAAATTTTCGATTTCTCAAAAAAAAAAAAATCCATTATAATATAAACAAAATTTTCTCTAAGTAGTAAGCTTGGCAGTTGACACTACTTTCTTTTAAGTTTTGTACAATAAAAAAATTGAACCCATTATAATCTTCCCATTATGATTTTGGAAAAAAAAAATTCACGCATATCCTATCATTCTTTTTTGGGTCAAAATTTTGTGAGATTGACTCCAAAGGAGAAATAGAGAGGGATACAAATTTTGAATTTGTGCTCTACCAGTAAAATAAACCAACAATCGAATGTTATGTAGTCGACTTCATAATTAGCATTTACATGTTTAGCGAAAGTCTTGAAATTTGGAGGTGTGGTGAGAATGAACATTGAGAGAATGTTGAATGTATGTGAAGAATGTTGGGTGTATGTAGAAAGTTTGGGATGTGAGGGTAGAATAGGAAAGTATGTGGGGGTGTACTATGATAAATTTTGATTGAAAAAGTAGATGTTGGGTGTATTTAGTATGTGGAGTGTATTCAACAATATGTGAATTGTTTGTTTTACCTTATAACATAATTATCATTAAGTACAAGGTAAAGTTAACAATAAACTAAAATTTATTAATAATCCCCCCCCCCCAAATAATCACACTCCACAATGCTTATCCCACATTCATCCTCCATCAAACTGGTTGTGTGGCAAATGCAACCCCTGAATGCTTGGAAGATGTTGGCATATATTGTCTGGTAAACTGTTGGATATTTAATATTATAATATTTAATATTAGTTTAAATGAAAAAATTAGTTTGTGAAGTGTTTCATGTAGAGAATGCAACACTTGCCGTGTAGTATTCAAAACATAATAGGTGTAACCTTTCCCTAATTTACTTACGGTCATGTCATAGCTAATTGGCTATCATGGTTATAGAAGTGGTGCGAAACGCAAAGCATCTGTATAGAGTTAGTCATGTTGTTTAGAAAAAGGCACTTGGGTTCTATATAAACCCAGTAACACTAAGCCATGAGAGAAGTAGAAAATAATAGAATTAATTACTCTTGAGAAATAGAGTTTCCCCACTCTATTTCTCTCATTCTTCGTTGGTCTTCCGAGTCGTGTCTTGAGAGTACAAAATATATAAAGTTCGCCAGAGTTTGAAGATTGAAGTGTTTTGACTTCGGATTATAGATTGTTGAATCCTGGAAGACGGACGCCTACCGAACTACAAGCACAAGAGTAGGGGTGAAATTTTGTCTTTAGAACATTGCATTTATACAAGTCTCAATCTCCAAGTTTGTCAATTTTTCTAACTTTCTCTCTAGTTGTTTATATTAATTTTGTACACATGTGATGTTGTGAATTTCCTTGTGATTATTATTATTGGGATTCTTGTGTTATTTTCATATTTTCTAATATTGCTCCAACATAAACTACCACTTAAGTTGTTTAGGGTTAGAGCCAAAATAGTCAAAAGAGGACATGTTGAAGACAGCCGGAACATGACCTGTTAAAAGAGCATTAGCCTGCACAAACAACCACTACACCTGATCTTTACTGCCAATCAAGTTTGGAATTTCTGAAAAATCAACACATGCGAATATGTATTGGAAGGGTTCCTTTAAAGATTATTCAAGTCGTTGAACTAAAGCTAATCAACTTCAACCTGTGTAGATGAGACAATTTCGGTGCCAAGGTACCACCAAAATTGTTGTTTTGGAATTCCAGCTCAACAAGAAATGACAGGTTGCCTAGGTGGGGATTTGAGAGCAAGAAAAACAACCTAGTTTGTGCTTAAGTTGACTTGTGCTGCTACTGAACCTGTTTTTAAGATAGGTATGTATATACAAGAGTATTGGACTAGTAGCAACAACATTGTCAACGAGGGGAAACGAGTTGTCGCCAATGTTGTGCGTTGTGAACCAAGAAATCATAAGAAATAGGAACTCAAAGGTAGTATTTTAATCTATTGGGCAAATGAATCTTTAGCCGCAATTACATATTGTCAACCAGGTAAGTTTATAAGTGTATTGAATTTTACGTGGTTTTTAATGTTTCGAATGGGTGCAAAAATGAATTTACATATTGAATTGGGTTATGAGGGTGATTTAGGTAGTAAAGTTGGATTTCAAGAGATATCAATAGTTTAATTAAAAATAATATGGGTGTAGAAATAGGTTATATGGGTTCAAATAAAATTTTCCTTTAACGAATTAAGACTCGTTTAACAATCATTACAATCTTTAGTTTTTTAATTTATTAATAAATTAAAAACTTGGTTGTGTTATAGACCTAATTTAGTTAGGAATGTGATTGTATAAATATTTATAAGATTATGTTGTATCACTTAGATAGTGTATTAATTGAGATGTATTACTTGAACGCAAGGATTCTTTCTTCTTTACTACTATGAATAATGGCACATTACGATAAGAATTCTCTCCTCTCTTTTGCTGCTACACTACCATGTCATATAGGAGTCTTTCATATTCAAGAAAATTTTCATCTTTATCCATACGGTATGCCCCTTGTCCTTTTTCATTGCAGGCTAGTAGCAGAGGAGGACAAATGTGGAGTTGTCATGCAATGCTTTGTGGGTGACCTTCGATTTTAGCTCATCGGAGTGGACTTAAATTGGTTGGAACTCTCAGGTTAACCGTTGAGTTGATCATGACTGTGTGCATTCTGAACTCGTAGGTTGTTGCGATACGTTGTACGTCGTTTGATATGAATTCGGAGCGAGAACCTCAAGAATCTTGCAGAAAATTTCAACATGCGCTATGAGTGGTAAAATGGCAATAACGTCTTCCACGTAACTCGAAATTGAGTTCCGAAAAATTCTATAGGAAGCTACTATTGTATCTTAGCAATGATATATGGTACCAACCCTAGTTTGCTCTGAGCAGGTACAGTTTAACATGGGAAGTCAATAGTGTTGTTGCGATGTGCTGCTTGTATTGGTTTGTTGTTCAGCTGCTTTGTGTGCTAGATTTGAGACCGTTCTTTCTTCTGGAAAATTCTAGAAAAATAAAAATGTGATACCTCGTCCTAAATTTGTCGTATTTTATATTATCGAATGTATGAAATTACCAAATTGCACTTGAAGCATAAACATTGACTTTCGTTGATCGTCTCAACGTAATGCATATTTCTAATTTTCTTAGTTTATTCTTATTGTACTCATTGCCACGAACGTGTAGGCATGAACGGATTTGAATTTGGAGTTATAACGAAGATTTTACGTTACGAAACGTCGAACGTTTTTCGGATATTTCACGTTTCATCTTTAGTGACCTTGTTTTGTGAACCCCTAGGGCCCACATGTTCCCCCTCATCCCCGTGACCCTTTCCTCTCTATTATTTTTGAAATATCTCTCTCTACAAACCTTCTCCCTCACCTTTTGGCCCTTCCCTTTCTTTCTTAAAAACCAACCCTCCTTAAGGGCACCACAAGCAACAACAACCTTGACTACACCACCACCTTCCCTTGTAGTCCCTACGAGTCCTTGAACCAGAAAATAGAAGAAAAACCTTTCGAAAACTCACTTCTCGAGCTGCATTGTTGAAGGAACTTCTTCGGCGATTTCTCACCATTTTCGACAAAGGTAAGCTTCAAAATTGGTCCCTATCATTGTTGATCGTGTTTAGGTTCACGATTAGTAAGTTTTTAGGTGGTCTTGGTGGTGTAGGAACACGGAAAAGCTCAAAGAAAGTCACTGTGCAAATCTAGAAAGTCATTTGGCCATCTTTCAGGCCATTTTTTTGCCAACTCTGGCCACCATTCGGTCCCCACTTGGTATGAATCTCTTCTCCACATTCCTAACTACATTTTGGCTTTTGAATCACTCAATTTGAACTTGTATTGAGCTCGAAATGGGCTTTTGTAGTTGGGGCGGGAATTTTGGGATTTTTCTAGTTTGGAAGGTCGGCGCGTGGGCGCCTACCATGGCCGGCAAGTGGAGCACATGCGCCTAAGTCGAAGGTATTGTGCTTCGCCGCCGTGGACGGCGGCATCGCAAGACTTTTTCAGCAACTAATCTCTGTGCATGGCCGCTCGTGCGACGGTGCGTGGGGGAACCCGAGGTCTCCTTTAGGTTTTTTGACGTCCTGAATCCATTTACAACGTTCATTTTCCCAAATTCAATCATTTTAGTAGAGTTTTATTAATTGGTCCCTTTATGTGCTTAGGTGCGTTTGTTAATGACGTTTCCGTCCTCCCTAATTTGAATGGCTCTTCGACGATGGAGTATCTGTGAGTGGACCCCTTCCAAAATGCATGATTTAATTACTATAAATGCATACATGAAAAGCATGATTTTATGACTACGTTTTATGAGACGTTTATGAGTTATCAGATTTATGCTTTATCGAATTTATGTTTACTGAGATATTTATGAATATGATTTATTGATATGATATTTGAGCTATTAAGCTCCGATGAGATATATTTTTGAAAGTTTATGTTCATGATTTTCTATGCTTACTTAGTGGAGGATTTATATATGTCTTCACGCGGGTGATGAAAGGCCTTCGGGCGAATGATACTTATATATGCCTTTGGGTGGATGATGAAGGGCCTTCGGGCGAATGATATCACTACTAAGCACACTATATATGATATATGTTTTACGAAAGTTTTATGGCATGCTAGGGTTTTCGGAAAACCTATTACTTATTATGTTATATGAGTTTCCTAAAGCTGGGGGTTAGTATGTTGAAGAATAACTATTTTAGTATTACTTATATATAAACTTGGCCCACTCAAGTTTTGTTTTGCGTCCCCTTAAGACTTAGGGACGAGACATATGACCCGAGCTACGAGGCATTCCCATATTAGTGAATTTGTGTCCTATTCTCTACGTAGGACATCTCTTGTGATATCACTTTCTAATATTCCTTCCGCTTGTATTTCGAATTAGTAGTATGCTCTGAACATGTCATGCATTATCACTTTTAAATTGTTGGCAATTGAATATTATATTTTATTAAGGTTTGTACTTGATTACTATATTGAGTTGTTACGTGCGAAATTTATATGCATGTTTTACATGTTCCTAGCATATGCATTCTTGAAATGGCTTGCATCACCCTCGGGTGTCGGCCAGCACCTGGCCATCTCATTGTCATTCGGACTCTGGGATTAGGGCGTGTCAAAAAATATTGTAGCTCGACTTCTTATCTTTTTAGCCACATTTGGCATAATATGCGAAAAAAATCATAAAGGCCTTAAAATCTTTGTTTTCCTATAGCTGCGCAGTTCTGACAGCTTCGACTGTCTTTATACGTAAGACAAGAAAAATTAGCTTTGTCGAAAATTATGAAACTTTGGTACAACAATCTTAGGCATCTAAACTTCCGTCCTCAGCTAGCCTTCTGTCAAAATTCATCTGGGAAGTCAGTCTTTCATTGAAAATCATTCAAGTACGCATAATGGGTTTTAGGCACAATTACATTGCCCCCAGAACATTTGTGAAAGTACATACCCTAGTCGGAGTGTTGCTAGACTCAAACTAAGTTGCGTGTATACTTCAGACGAGAGGTCTACAAGTCAAAATTGCGATGAGGTGTTGGTCTGCATAGGACCAAACTTGTCTTCACTCCCTTGCATAGACACGCCTCTCTTCAAGTATTTTTTGTAATTCTTTGTGCTGTAACATGATTGCCATGTTGCCTTGTAAACCCATCATGATTCATATTTAAGTTCGAAACTTGAGACTTAGTTCCGAAAACTTTTACGCCTTTTCTACGGGTGACTTGCCCCTAATGTACTTCTCCTCATGTTGAGGTCATGCCGTATTCATCATAAATGTTGTGCCGTTGTCGGAATTACTGGCTCCCTTGAAATAATGTTGGAATGAGTTAGCCCAACACCTCAGGATCTGAAAGGAAGAAGGGATGTGCAATCAACACATATCCCCTTTAGAAAAAACAATAACAAATAGTTAGATCGAACTCTTTGTTTCCTTGTAAAGCGATTTAAACTTTTCCAAATAATAAGATATTAGAAAAAAGTAAATAAAGGTATTTGAAACCCTCCATTTTTGTGTTCCTCTAGGAAAATCCAGGTCTTGCGATAAAACTCTACTTACATCATATGGTGTTAGGTTCGTGATTAGTCAATCCACCATGAAGTAACTGTGAACGTCGTCCTTTTTTTATCACTCACATATAGGATTTTTACCATCAAATCAACTCCAATTTGGTCCAAAAATGTCTCTTTTTAAAGCTTAAGATGTCCTCAACAAACCTTCCTCTAAATATGCCATCTTGACCTTCAAAATACACAAAACGCCTAGAAACATCAATCTAGAAAAGTTGCGTGCTCGACCTTCTTTTCTTCGCCATGGTAAAATGGCTTGGAATTAAATTCCGAAATTTAGATACAATTATCTTGAAAGACTCACAAATCCACTCCAATTAAAATTGCTCCAAAAGTCCTTCATTTGTTCACTTTTTGCCCAAAGTAGATTTCCATGTTGATAGAGTGTGTTAAACGGGGGGAATATGCATTTACTCTTAATGAAAGCACCAGTTGTTGAAACCAAATTCGTGCACATCCGCGAATGGAGGCGAAAACCAAGTTGGAATAGCCCATGATCACCGTCAAGGGGAGAATGAGGTTGATTGGGGGTGTGGTCGAATTCGGAAAGGATTGCCTACAGATATCTAGGAATGAGAATCAACCACAGGTGTAGTTCTATGAAAGAATGGCGTTATCCATCCTTGATGAATAACCTATGGCAGGGCATTGCGAGATGAGTTCTCCATGGATGTGTCTACGCGTAGATGGCGGTGTAGGGGCCTCTGTTACGCATAGAGAGAACAAGTGTGTTGTGGTTTTCTAGAGGGAAATATGTGAATGTAGGTGGATATCTATAGTAGTCTTATAATCTTATAGAGAATAAAGTGATCATCCCTTGATAAATACCAGGATAGTGTATTCATAGGGATCTTGAAGGTCCTTGTAGGGAGAGTAATCTTTATCAAATTAGGAAACTATCTAGGAGGAAATCTAGGATACGAACCCAAATTTACTAGAATCTTGATTATGTTGCCTAATCTCTAAGATATCCCAATTTGACTTTAATTAGGGTTTCCTTACTTGAGAGACAAGTAATGTCATCAATGTGCTTAAGCCTAGTCTATCTGTTTATGGTTGTTTGACTTCGCTTGGTATTTTGACTTTGTCTAACTAATACTAGTCCAATCTGACGAAGGCTAGTCCAATCTAACTAAGGCTAGTTCGATCTGACTAAGGCTGACCTGATATGACTAAGAGGCCTATAAAAGTAACCTGTTTTGATCCACATCAGGCATCTCAACTTGTTTGCCTAATTATCACGTCCCATGGGCATTCCGATCTTTCTTGCCACCTAAGGTGCCACATGCCTTGAGTCTAGAAAATCATGGTCCAACATTTATTTTCAAGTTTGCCACTCAATTGTGAGGGGTTATAAAAGTGGAATTATAGCACAAACCTCATTAGCTTTTATTTGAGCTAGAAGAGGGAACTATCACTTTCTCTTTTCTTCTAAGGAGGCTGGCCATCTAGAGTGATTCTACTAGCATTCAATCATCTCCTAGATCATCCATCTCTTCTTCACACATCATCCTTAGTGTGCAGACTAAGAAGCTTTCAACTTTGGAAGCTTTCAAGATTCTATTCACCAAATCCTCAAGGAGCAAAAGAACAAGCAAGGTGCAAATAACCAAGGAGAAAGAAAAGATCCAAGGAGTAAGGAGAGGACTTGAAGGCCATCCACTTGGGTGACTACCTTGCTAACAAAAGAATGAGCTTCAAGGGTATGAAAGCTCAATCATTTTGCAAACAATCTTAGTTTACCACTCACTAGGTCTTGAATTTTATGGGACTTAGATTTGTTTTTGAGTTCATGCTTTCTTTAATTGTTAATATGTATGCATATGTTTCTTACATAATCTTAATATGTCAAAAGTTCTCTTAACCTGACGGTAATTATGCCACCTACGTAAGTCCGAGCGCTTACGTCCTCCTTACTAAAAGGAGAGCACAAGCGGAAGCGAATTCTAACAAAGTACCAAATATCAACTTTGTAGGCTAAAGCGAAGAAACAAATAATCTCAAAATAAGAACACAAAAGATAAATGTGGTTCAGTGTAAAGCCTACGGCTACGGGTGAAGCATGACAAGAAATTTCACTAAACAAAAAGAGAATGGTGTTTAACTCTCACAACCTAAATCCCACAAATTACAAACCCTAAACTAGACGAGTAGAACACCCAAAACCAATAGAGAAGATTCTCTTAAGTTGTTCTCTCTCAAACTCACAAATTGACTTTCACAAGTTTGTCACTCAAATAAACCACATCAAATAACAAACCTTAAGGCCGTATTTATAGTATAGGACTTGTACAGTGAGAATCCTAATAGGAAGTCAAATCCGAATCCTAATAGGCAAGGAATTCAAATCTTTATACTAATCAAATAGGTAAATTATCAAAACCACCAAACAAAGAATCCAAGCAAGAAGTGCGAAACTTGGCCCATATGCGACCCATAAACAAAACAGGAAATAGGAGAGTATTTTGCTACTCCTCTCGGATCGATCGCCCTGATGTCGGTACTCTTCATACACTTGTTCTCTGCTTCTGTCCGATTGTCACCGCTTCTAGATTCATATCCAACACTTTAATTTTGAGTTATTCACGA
Source organism: Malus sylvestris (assembly GCF_916048215.2). Lineage (NCBI taxonomy): Eukaryota > Viridiplantae > Streptophyta > Magnoliopsida > Rosales > Rosaceae > Malus > Malus sylvestris. Next base: position 32,523,134 of record NC_062275.1, read on the forward strand.
CACTCGTGTGAGGCCATTGGATGTGGTGGCCCATGGTTGTGGTGTGAGAGGGAGTGCTACACAAAATGTGGCCCGTCAACGGGACAAAATCAGGATGGTGAGATAGAAGGTGATTTTTGTCTCTTGATCCGTAGAAAGAGTCGATCCGATTTGGATACTGACGAATTTCTCCTCCAAGAGACTGCACCCAGTCACCTGCCCAATCACAGTGGCGCGTCACAAATATTGCATAAACAGTTTAACCTATGGGGTACTCGCCCAAAAACAGAACTAACAAAACCCCCTCACACGCACTCTCTCTCCCCTCCTCTCTCTCTCTCTCTCTCTCTCTCTCTCCCCCCATGACGTCTACAACCATCACACCTCCCACACTCTCTCCTCTTCCGAAACCTCTTTCTTCTCTCTTCGCATTCGTTTCCTGACCGAACCCTAACCCTAACCCTAACCCCCTCTCACTCTCCTCATCTCTCTTCAATCTTATCAAAACCCTCGACAAATTTCAATTCCACATCCCAACCATGGATTCACAGCCTAACAACCTCTTTGACACGGCGTCGCAGCCCGACACCGCCAATGACGCCTACACCTTCCTCGAATTCAACACCCAAGGCGAGGACCTTGACTACCCGGAGTTCCGCGACCCGATTCGGTCCCCTGTCGCCTGGCCCACCGCTTCAAATTCCTTATCGGAACCCACTGACCGTGACCGTGGCGGGGGTGGAGACCACCAGCCTGATGCATCACCGGTTTCAGCTACCCCGGGCAGCGCCACAAAGGCTAGGGCAGGTGGGTCGGGCAGTAAGGCCGGGAATAATCAGGTGGTTGACGTCCCAACGGCTGGGATGAGTGTGCTTAACTTTGAGGACACTGGGGATGACGACAATTACGAGTTTGGAAAAGGGGATTTCACGGAACATGCGTGCCGGTACTGCGGCGTGTCGAACCCGGCGTGCGTTGTGAGGTGTAATGTGCCTTCGTGTCGAAAATGGTTCTGTAATTCAAGGGGGAACACGTCCGGCTCCCATATTGTGAATCACCTGGTAATTCACCTGGTTCGGAGTGCTATTGTTTCTGCCTTTTTATTTATATTTTGGGTTTTGCGATTATAATTTTCGGGTATGAATCCAATGGGAATTTGGGTAAGAAGTGGAAAGTACTAGTCGCAAAATGGATGCCATTGGAGGAAGTTTAGTAGTAAGAGGATGCAGAGCAATAAGTGTTTTTTGTTTTGAGAGACAAACTTGCTGATACGATGATGGGTATCACGTGTTGGCATTGCTTGTACAAAGATTGAACTTAGTTTTAGGTACATTTAGAGCTGCAATATTATAGCCCCATGATGTTTGGGTTTATTATCCCTGTTTCAAGATGTTTTTAGTTCTACATGTTGGAGTCGATGATGAAATTTTGGTTTAAACATGGTATTGGATGACAAAAGTGCACCGAGAGATAGGAAGCAATCTGGGTAAGGAGAAGGTAGATTCTGATGATTTATCTTTGTCAATTTAGTCTCTGAACACATATAAGCGGACCTTTGTGATGGGTCCAGTCAATTATTAATCATGGCACCTTATACTCATGGACTTTTTTTTTTGTTGGGTTGTAGTTTGGTTGCATGAATGATTTAACAACTTTTTGAGCTATTGAAGATTCATTTGGTTCATGTTGATGTTACAGTTAGGTTTGGCCTCATATTTTAGAATATATAAATATAGGAGTTGATTTAAATAATTTTTTGTAATAACATACGCAGTAATGTGCTCTGATATATCTATGTAAATTTATAGAGATACTTAATTATTGACACGAAAATTTGGAAGTCTTCTACTTCCCACACCACTTATTATTAAACTTCCATTAATGAAAGGCATTTGACCAGAAATTTTGGATCAATATTCCTCTGATTTGTCTGCGTGGACGTCATTGGATCTTACATACGAATGGAGTTAACGATTACATTGGTTTAATATGATTTAAGCAACCATCATTATGCTTCAGATTTTGGTGTTTACAAGACTGCATGATTTGATTTCTGATACTTCTTTTCTGCCAATCATGTGGCCGTTCTTGAGTTGATAGTACTCTTATTATTACATTGTATGATAGAGCATTAGAGTATCATTCATATCCTCCTTCAATTTATGTTAGCTCGAGTGGGATCATGGATGGGCTCCAAATAATTTTTTAAAGTTAAAATCAATGTTTTAAAAGAATGAGCCTTGAGGCGCACCTAGGCGGCCTTCGAGGCGGGGCAGTGAGGAAAACTCCTCTGCCCAGCGGGATTAAGCTTAAACTTGCCTAGGCGTGGTCGAGGTAGGCACGTGAGGTGTGGCAGGGGCCTTTTTGTTTTAAAGGTTAAGGTTTCTCACTTACAGTGAATAAACTTTTTATTTGATTGTTGATTATTCTTCTATAATGTTTGATTTTGACTCAATATGTTTGATTTTGACTCTAGATGTTTGATTTCGACTCTATATGTTTGACTTCAACTCTATTGTCGATTATATTATGTATATTAATAATTTTAGGTCCCGTGAGGCTTCGCCTCATGCCTCAAGGCTTTCGCCTAGGCGGGACTATTCATGAAACGCCTTGGCTTTGCCTTCGCCTTTTAAAATATTGGATAAATTACAAGCTAAATTAAGGAGTCATAGTTTCTATGGTCGAGTTTGATTGAATTGAAGGTTTTAATATCTAGGTGATGCCAGTAAATGTTTTGTATAATTGATGATGGCTTATTTGGGATTGCTTCTGTAGGAACTAGAAGTGCTTACACTAGAAATGCATTGAAATTTCTATTAAATATCCAAGTGCCTCCTCTAAAAGCTGTTGAAAGTGCTTCCTGGAGAAGCATCTAGCAGGTGCTTTTTCAGAAAGCCCTTCTATGATCCAGAAGCACTTCAAACAGTTTTTTTTTCCAAACGCAATCAGAAAGCTCATTTGGCTGTCAGCAAGCGCATTTATCCCGTCCAGAAGCAATCCCAATAGGCCCTAAATTACTTGGGCTTCAATTTCTTCGCTCTAGTGTAATGGGAACTTACCATAAACTGCCTCATTTGACTTCACTTCACATTGAGCAGACATAAATTTTGTAAAAATTGAACTGCTTCTTCCATTCATGTCTTTTAACTTTTTCAATCTTGAAAAATTAATCTTTGTTGATGCTTTGAACAGCCTTTTCACGTGCGAATTTTTAAGGATATGCAACCACAAATTTTCTGTTAAATATAATGAAAGTACCAGCTGTTAGAGCCTCATATCATACATAACTTTTTTTCTCAATAGCGTGCTGATTCTTAGGTGGTTGCATATGGTTGGTTCCCAAATGCAAGCTTGAAGATAAATCTTTCAATTGCTGTATACTATTAGCTGACATTATTAATAAGGGATAGACATTGCATTCTGATAACTCTTATGTTGGGTTTTGTAGGTCCGAGCCAAACACAAGGAAGTCTGTCTTCATAAAGATAGCCCATTGGGAGAAACAATCCTTGAATGCTACAACTGTGGATGTCGTAATGTATTCCTTCTGGGATTTATTTCAGCCAAGACAGAGAGTGTTGTTGTTCTTCTTTGTAGGGAACCCTGCTTAAGTGTTAATGCATTGAAGGATATGAACTGGGATCTGAGCCAGTGGTGTCCCCTGATAGATGATAGGTGTTTCTTGCAGTGGCTTGTTAAGGTTTGGTATTTCACTACTCTATCATTAGGTTAATAGTTATTTTCATCTGAGGCAATTTATGGTTTTCTGTTTAGGGGTTTTAAGATGCTGTGCTTTGCAGGTCCCGTCTGAACAGGAGCAGCTAAGGGCGCGCCAAATCAGTGCTCAACAAATAAATAAAGTAGAAGAACTTTGGAAGACCAATCCTGATGCTTCCCTTGAAGATCTCGAGAAGCCGGGTGTGGACGATGAACCCCAACCTGTGGCCTTGAAGTATGAAGATGCTTACCAGGTGAATCTGTTTGGAATTCATTGTATATGCTTTGAAATTTTGAGAAGGCTGAAATCTTGTTCATTTTATGACATAGGAAGCCTTTGGAGAATTTGCATCTTCTAAATGGATGTTTTGCTGATAAGCTGATGTTTTCCTTGTTTCTGATGCAGTATCAAAATGTGTTTGCACCACTTATTAAACTTGAAGCTGACTATGATAAAGTATGAAGACTAACCTCTGTTTTCCTTTTTCTTTTCAATTCAAAGATTTCTTATGATCCCTGTGGTACAGAACAGGCAAGTTGTTAAGTTCTTATGATCTTATTTCTGTTGTAGATGATGAAAGAATCTCAAAGTAAAGACAATGTCACAATTCGGTGGGATATTGGTCTTAACAAGAAGCGTATTGCTTATTTTGTGTTTACAAAGGTGACTATCTGCAAAAACTTTGTACAGTTTTTTTTTGGTGAATTCTTTTAGTACCATATTCATGGAGTTCGTTCTGTTCATATGTATGTATTTTGAACATTCAGTTTTTGTTTGGTTGCCACAGGAAGACAATGAATTGCGCCTTGTACCTGGTGATGAGTTGCGGCTTCGTTATTCTGGAGATGCAGCTCATCCAGCATGGCAGTCAGTGGGACATGTTGTATGCCTCCTTCCCGAAGCATTAAGATTATATATTGTATATGTGTTTTAGTTTTGTGGCACTTATTCAATAGTACTTATCTGCTGTTTCAGATCAAGTTAACTCCACAAGAAGAGGTTGCACTTGAACTTCGTGCCAGTCAGGTAGTTTTAGTGCAGCGTATATATTGTTATCTAATTCATTAAACTTGGCTGTTACTAATGTGTATTCATGTTGTGTGCAGGGTGTTCCAGTTGATCTGAACCATGGCTTCAGTGTTGACTTTGTCTGGAAGAGTACAAGTTTTGATCGGATGCAGGGAGCTATGAAAGCTTTTGCAGTGGACGAGACAAGTGTTAGTGGGTAGGTTTGCAGTGGTTTTTTTTTTTTTTTCATCCTTTCCTTTTTCCGCATCTTCTTTGCCAGACTTTTAAGTTTTAGAAAGAACAGCCTTTTGTTTCCAAAAAAATAAAAATTTGATAACATGCTTATCGTTATGCGACTTATAAGTGTTGATTCTACTTCTGTGTTATAATTCTTGTATTGCTAAATATTTTATGGAGATGACAAGCATAAATTGGTTTTTAGAGCAGATATTGCATTAGCTGTTTCAGTTTGTATTTTATTCAATGCAAGTATGTTACCTAAAATGAAAGGAAAATAAATCATGTCAGGCTGCAGCGATTTTAATGTTTTGCATTTAACTTAAGTGTTCTTTATACTATTTGTGCAGATATATTTATCATCATTTGTTAGGCCATGAAGTAGAGGTTCAAATGGTCCGTAACACATTGCCTCGCCGTTTTGGTGCACCTGGTCTTCCGGAGCTCAATGCATCTCAAGTATGATATTTTGATTTTACACTTATTGTTATCTTCTATGTTCATGATACATTGAAGAGATTTTTGTTGAAGAGCTCTGTACTTTGCTTTGTTTTCTGGCTTATCCTCTCTTTTTCTATATACTAGTTTTTCACATCAAATGCATCTCTATCCCAAGTATTTTGTAACAGCATTTTCTAGGTCCTTTTCAGGATCCTTTGTTGTAGTTGGTCTAATCTGAGTGTCTTACACTTTTGTATTGATAGGTTTTTGCTGTAAAGAGTGTCCTTCAGAAGCCTATAAGTTTGATCCAGGGTCCACCTGGCACAGGAAAAACTGTGACTTCTGCAGCAATTGTGTATCACATGGCTAAACAAGGCCAGGGACAGGTAAATAACTAACATTTGTTATTTCCTGTCCCTCTCTCTCGCCCGTGTTTTAATCACAATTTCTCTCTTTACCAGGTTTTGGTGTGTGCTCCTAGTAATGTTGCTGTAGACCAACTAGCTGAGAAGATAAGTGCAACTGGGTTGAAGGTAGAGGACTAGTGCTTGGCCTTTGCCTGCAATTATACTGACTCTAAAGTGTGTCCCATTTGTTTTTGTGGCTCTTTGAATGAATATTTAAATATCCCCTTAGTTGTGTACGCAATGTTGTGCAGATACATAAATGGATTCTGTTTCTCTTATATTTTATTAGATTGGAGAGCTTCTTATTTACCTGGGTTAAATGATGGTTTTGTTGCTCGGCTGTTTAGTAGTTTCCTTTTCTCTGAATTTTAGATTGCTCTTCTTTATGATAGATCGGTTGTTCACTGTACATGTTGTTGCTTTTTATATTAAGCTGAAATCTATATCCATCAAAGAAAAGTAATAACAAGCATCAAGAAATCAGAAAATGAGTACCTAAACGTATTTATTTCCATCTTAGAATGACTCCCTCTCAAGTATCACTTGTTCTGCTTTGTAAAGCATAGCAGTGTGTAATCTGATTTCTATTTGTTTGAAACTAGTTGGTTTACAGTTTTGTGCTGTTTATGAGATTCAGGAATTAACTCATTTTTGCATCAAACATTGCAAAAGTTTTTATGTATTATATGTCTCTTTGGTAATGGTAAGTTTCTTATGAATTTGTCCGATTTTTTCTCTTCCTTTTGGTATTTAAGGTTGTTAGACTTTGTGCAAAATCAAGGGAAGCCGTAAGTTCTCCTGTTGAGCATTTAACCCTTCATTACCAGGTTTGTATTGACTTGTTGCCTTAATTAATAATTTTTCATGTCCGGCTTTTCTTTATGTTCACTTATTTAACTGGATGCATACCGACTCTGTTCATCTCAGGTTCGTCATCTTGACATGTCAGAAAAGAGTGAACTTCACAAGCTGCAACAATTGAAGGATGAGCAAGGTCACTTCGCTTTTCTAAAACCTATGTATATTTGTCTTGAGTTGATGCTCATTAGTTCCTGAAATTTTACAGGAGAGTTGTCTAGTAATGATGAGAAAAAATATAAGGCACTGAAGCGGGCAACCGAGAGGGAGATTTCTCAGAGTGCTGATGTCATTTGTTGCACATGTGTTGGTGCTGGAGAT